>NC_007088.5:4453754-4506254 GCF_000004695.1 Dictyostelium discoideum AX4
TTTAATTAATTAAATTTCGATTTCACACCCAATACATACACATAAAATGGTAAATAAATAAATAAATAAATAAATAAATAAATAAATAATTAATTAGTTAATTAAATGACAGATGAAAGATTTTAACATTGAAATTTGAATAAAAAAATATTTATATATAATATTGTAATTTAATAATAATAATAATAATAATAATAATAATAATAATAATAATAATAATAATAATAATAATTGTGATGATACATAGAATAGCTATTTATTTAGAATTGGTTCAAAAACAAGTGGATTTTTAAGATCAACACAATTCGTTAGATCATATTCTAAACATGTTAAATCAGAGAGTTATAAAAAAGCACTTGAAGATGTTGAAACTCAAGTCGCTGAATCACCATGTATCTTATATATGAAAGGTATTCCAGAGAGACCAGAATGTGGTTTTAGTAATACTGCCGTTAGAATTCTTCAAGCTGAAGGTGCAGTTTTTACATCCTACAATGTTTTAAAAAATAATGATATGAGAGAAGCAGTTAAAGAGTTTGGGTAATTATTTATTATTATTATTATTATTATTATTATTATTATTATTATTATTATTATTATTATTATTATTATTATTATTATTATTATTATTATTATTATTATTATTATTATTATTATTATTATTATTATTATTATTATTATTTATTATTTATTATTTATTATTTATTATTTATTATTTATTATTTATTTTTATTTTTTTATTTTTTTAATTGTTAATAATACTAATTATTATCATTTTCATATTAGTGATTGGCCAACAATTCCACAACTTTATGTAAAAGGTCAATTTATAGGTGGAGCTGATATTTTAATGGGTTTATATAAAAGTGGTGAACTTTCAAAATTATTAAACGAAGCAGGTGTTGTAAAAAAAGATGAATAAAATTATAAATAAAATAAAAAAAAAATAAAAATAAAAATAAAAAAAAATAATAATTATATTATCACTCTTGACACCAAGATATAATAAAGTTTTAAATCTCAACAGTTATTAAAATTATTTGTCAAAACTTAAAAACATGGAATTTATAATTATTTAGTTACTCAAATTTTTTTTATTTTAAATCCAATTCAATTGTTATTTTGTTTTTTTTTTAATTAATAATGAAATTTCATAATTAATTAATCCATGAAATTTCATTATTGATAAAAAAAAAAAAAAAAAAAAAAAAAAAAAAAAAAAAAAAAAAAAAAAAATTTATTTTTTATTTTATTATTAAAATAAAAGTTACCAAAAAAAAAAAGTTAATAAAAAACATTAAAAAATAAAAAGGTATCTTAAAATAATTATTTGGTTTTTTTTTTTTTTTTCCATAATAGTCAGTTGGAAACCTTTTGTTTAATTTTATTTATTTTGTTTTATTTTTTTTATTTGAAATGTTTTTAAGAACCAATCAAAAAAAAAATTGATTAGATATTTTTTTTTTTTTATATTTTTTTTTTTTTCACAATTTTCATAAAAATAATTGGGTTACCCATATTTCATATTAATTTCAATTAAAATTAGCCATTCTAAAAAATTTTATTTTTTTTGAATTTTTTTAATTATTTTTTTTTAAAAATGGGATTTTTTTTTTTTTTTTTAGGGGTATAAAATGAAAAATTAAATCATTTTTTTTTTTTTTCTATAGTTTTAATAAACAAATATTTAAATATAATACAATAATAAAATGGACGGTGAAGATGTTCAAGCTTTAGTTATCGATAATGGTTCTGGTATGTGTAAAGCCGGTTTTGCTGGTGATGATGCCCCACGTGCTGTTTTCCCATCAATTGTTGGTCGTCCAAGACACACTGGTGTTATGGTCGGTATGGGTCAAAAAGACTCTTACGTAGGTGATGAAGCCCAATCAAAGAGAGGTATCTTAACCCTCAAATACCCAATTGAACACGGTATCGTTACCAACTGGGATGATATGGAAAAAATCTGGCATCATACTTTCTACAATGAACTCCGTGTTGCTCCAGAAGAACACCCAGTTCTCTTAACCGAAGCCCCATTAAATCCAAAAGCTAACAGAGAAAAAATGACCCAAATTATGTTTGAAACCTTCAACACCCCAGCCATGTACGTTGCCATTCAAGCTGTCTTATCCTTATATGCCTCTGGTCGTACCACCGGTATTGTTATGGATTCAGGTGATGGTGTTTCCCACACTGTACCAATCTATGAAGGTTATGCCTTACCACACGCCATCTTACGTTTAGATTTAGCTGGTCGTGATCTTACTGATTACATGATGAAAATCTTAACTGAACGTGGTTACTCATTCACCACCACTGCTGAAAGAGAAATCGTCAGAGATATCAAAGAAAAATTAGCCTACGTCGCCCTCGACTTTGAAGCTGAAATGCAAACTGCTGCCTCATCATCAGCCCTCGAAAAATCATACGAATTACCAGACGGTCAAGTCATCACCATCGGTAATGAACGTTTCCGTTGCCCAGAAGCCCTCTTCCAACCATCATTCTTAGGTATGGAATCAGCTGGTATCCACGAAACCACCTATAACTCCATCATGAAATGTGATGTTGATATCCGTAAAGATTTATACGGTAATGTCGTCTTATCTGGTGGTACAACTATGTTCCCAGGTATTGCTGATCGTATGAACAAAGAATTAACTGCTTTAGCCCCATCAACCATGAAAATTAAAATCATTGCTCCACCAGAACGTAAATACTCTGTCTGGATTGGTGGATCTATCTTAGCTTCACTCTCAACTTTCCAACAAATGTGGATCTCCAAAGAAGAATACGACGAATCAGGTCCATCAATTGTCCACAGAAAATGTTTCTAAACAATTAAAACTAGTGATGAAAGTGCTTCTCACAAATATTTATGTAAAATATATAATAAAATACATTTAATATTTTTAGGTTTTGTTTAGTTGTTGATCTTTATCCGACTATTTAAAATCTAAATAATAATTTGTAAAAAAAAAAAAAAGAAAAAAACATTTTTGTTTATATTTATATTATATTTTTTTTAAGTGTTTTTTAAATTGGACAATGTTCTTGGAAAATATTTAAAATCAATATTAAATGATTTGTTTTAATTTTTAAATGAAATTACCAAAAAAGAAAGAACCCCTTTGTCAACTTTTCCATTTTTTCTTTTTTTTTTTTTTTTTCAATTTTTAACCTATAAATAATACATTAAGAATGTATTGAACATGTTTAAAGTTTACAAAGGATTTTCTTTTATTAATTTTACTTTTTAACAAATTTATAAATATAAAAAAAACTTGGAAGTTGATAAAGGGATTTCTTTGTAGATTTGCTAAAAGGTAATATTATTTCAAAGATTTTTTAAATGTTTTTAATGTCAATATAATATGTTTTTAATTTTTATATAATTAGTTTTATTTTATTTATTTTATTTATGTTTTTAATATTTTATTTTTTTTTATTTTATTTTTTCAATTATATCTTGAAACCATTGCAATTGAATTATCACCAAAATCATCAGCAACATTTTCTTCTAATTCCAATCTATTTGATCTATTGAAACAAGAGGAGATTTTACTATAGAGTTGGAATAAGATTGAATCATTTGGACAATGAATTGAGATTTTCTTTCTCAATTGACTAAAGGTACCAAAGGAACGATAATTTTTCAAATGAATATTGAGTTTACATTTTGCGACGATATTTACCAATTTTGAAATTTCAGACAATGGGAAAGACCAACGATAGATACCTTTCTTTGATAAACAAATCAAAGAATGAGAAGTTAAGAGTAGAGTACAATCTGGTAGAACCACATGGAATTTATATTCCATTTTAGAGGATAGCGGATTACCTTCACTCTTATTGATATCATCCGAGTTCTTTTTCAATAAAAAGTTACCTTCACTCTCGTCGACAGAATATTCTTTAATTGGTTCTCTTGGATTAATGAAACGTGGTGTTCTTAATCTAAATCTTTCTGGATGAATGTTTGTATTGTTTCTTATACCTTCAGATGTTTTACTGGCGAAATCAAATACACCAGTGACTGGTTTGACAGCAATACCTAAAACACCTTTACCACAACCTTTAAAGAAACCTAATAGACCCTCTTGCATAGCGCCACGAACTGGATGTTCAACAATACCAAAAACACCATCAATTATACCCATTGCAAAACCTTTTGAACCTAAATAAAAGCCATGAGCAATATGTTTTGCTTTAACCTTTTCTTCAGCGTCACGTCTTCTTAAATAAGTTTCATCCAATGACCAAGTTGCAAAACCACTTGAAATTGTACCAAATAATTTTGAACTACTATTTGCAGCTGCATACAAAATTCTCTTCATTAATTGAATTGAACCCATAATTGGATCTTCAATGGCTTCAGTCATACCAGTACTAATATTATTGAAAAATACTAATGGACTACCAAAGATATTAGATGAACCCAATATAACATGAATTTGTCTTTTCATTTGTTTAGTATAATGTGATGATAATAATTGAGTTAAATTATTCATTGTTGTAAATATATTCTTTACACCTAATTGATTAATATTTAATGGTGCATTCTCTAATTGACCTAATGATTTACCTAATGATGGAATTACTAATCTAAGTGCTGGCATTTTACTATTTTTTAAAGAAAAATAAAAAAATTAAAAAAAAGATATTAATAATTTCTCATAATTATTATTATTATTTATTATTTATTATTATTATTTTTTACTTACTTATAATTACTTAAAATACCATCTCTTGAAATACCAAAAGTTAAATAAATTTTAATTTCAGCAAAAATTAACCATTTAATATAAAAGTTTTCAGGAATTATACCAGGTTGTTCAGTTTGAGGTTGTTGTTGCTGTGGTGAGGATGGTGAAGAAGTTGGATCAACATAAATTGTACCATTAAATTTATGAATTGGAATCTTTTGATAGAAATTATTTAAATCTAATAGAGTTTTATCATCCAATTGAATATACATTTCATTAAGATACAAGGCGATTAAATCATAATATTTCAAATTCTTTTTCTTCATTTTAACAGCTGAATACTCTAAGAAAGGTAATGCTTGACTCTCTTTTTTCTTATCACACCATAATAAAACCGGATAGTCAGTATCGGGTTGTTGATTATCAATTTGAATATCGTCAATAATTAACCAAGTTGTTTCAGTCAAGTTTGACTGAGAAGTCCAGAAATTGAAATCTTTAAATGCAACATAAATTAATTCTTGTGGTACATCATCAATAAAACTAAAACCAAGATTTTCAAATGAAATATCAAATGCAAATTCTAATGTATCAAGTTCTTTAGTTACACGATGTTTAGTTGTAAATAATAAATCTCTAGTTGTACCATTTGATGATTCAACAATTGGGAAAATCTCTTCTTTTAATAATTTAACTGGTTTAAATACTTTAATCTTATTTAAATTAATATCTTGTGTTATAATTGGTGATGTATCTTGACCAATATTTTGATTTTCATTATTATTATTATTATTATTATTATTATTATCATTATTATTTTTATCATTATTATTTTTATTATTTTTATCATTATTTTTATTTTTATCATTATTATTTTTATTTTTATTATTATCATTATTTAAATTATTATTATTATTATTAATATTATTTAAACTATTATTTAAATTACCAATGTTAATACCACCATCATTATGATAATGAACAGTTAATTTTCTTTCACCACTTGGGAAATCCCAAGTAAAATATCTATCTTCATTTGGTTTTAAAGTATATTTCTTTGAATTTGGATGTTTTTGTTGATAGGAAATGATAGTTTTAGTTTCATTTTTAATATGGAAAGGTAGGTTTTGAGGATCATTACTATAGAAATAAACCATTGTTGATTCAGAGGTATCTCTAACTTCAACTTTAATGGATTGTTCAATTAAATCATCATGTTGATGTTGAAGTTTAATATAGTTTACACCAATTTGATCGATACGCATACCACCAGACCATTTCCAAGAGGAATCACTTGTACCTTGACCAATTGAAATTGAGAGTTGTTGTTCCTCTTTACCATTGAACCAATGAAATGGAATGGATGATTCTGGTCCCAACAATTGTGAATCTTTTGCCATAATTGCCAAATCTTTATTAACTTGAGTATAGGATAATGAAATGGGTAATTTATTAACCAACACGAATCTTGGATAAATATCAACGATACGAGTTCTAAAGAAAATATTGAAACCAGTTGAAACTATAGCTTTGAATTGGAATCTCATTTGATCTTTAGAGGCGTCGAATTGAATTTCAATGATATCTTCTTTACCCAATATGATATCAAATTCCTTTGAAGGTATCTTTGGTGCTGAAGGATGATAACAATAGAATTTATCATGTGAGATCATCAATGGATCACCATTAGTTTCCAACGTTAGAGCATTCACTAATTTCATATTTGATGGTCTTAATAGGAATGGAATCATCGTATGATTTTGAATTGCATTTGTACAATAAATACTTGCAATATGACAACCACCCTCAAATCTATGATCAATCTTTAATATCAATGTATAGTTGGTATTTGTGTACTCTGGTGTGCAAACGAACTGAATCTCTTGAGTGAATGAGACATGTTGGAATGAATTTGAATCAATACCACCACCAATTAAACCACTACCAACTTCAATACCATCATTGTTATTGTTATTGTTGTTGTTATTATTATTACTATTATCTTTATTGTTATCTTTTCCTTTTGTTGCCAATGGTGAATTATGAATATAACTTGGTAAATGGAAATATTGATCTTTACCAAGACCTTTCAAAGATAAAGTCATACCAACATCATTACCATGATTTGAATACCATGGCATTTGTTTACCTGGTGATAGAGTGGTTGCAGGTTTACCATTATTTACAAGATTCTTTAAGAAAGTATCATTAACTTTACTTCTCTTTGAATGTGACATAATCCTAACTTCAATATCACATAATAACACATTTTCAAATATAATTGGTGGTGTTACAATTAATGTTGTTGAAACTAAACCAGTACGATCACATCTAATACCACTTTGTTTCATTGTACCTAAATAGAAATTTTCAGTTTTCTTTTGTTGCTGTTGTTGAGAAATACTTGAGAAACTACCATTACTACCATTTGATGAATAATGACTACTACCTCCAGCATTATTTTCATTTATTAAATCTTTGGTAGAAGTAAATATATGAGAATCTGGCCAACTACTTGATTCACAAAGTTCTAAAGTTTCAATTGAATCAAATTTAAAATCTTTACCATGTGGACGAATAGAAATTGAACAATTATAATTCCAAAAATCAATTGGAATATAAAAGTTTTCATCTATTCTAATTGGACCAAATTCTTGAGTTTTAATGGAAGGTGGTTGATCTTGAGAGTTTTCATTTGATTTATTGTTATTATTATTATTATTATTATTGTTATTATTATTGGTATTATTATTATTAACATCATTATTGTTGTTATTATTATTATTATTGATAGTATGAATTAATTGAATATCAATTGGAGTATTTGAACTATTTTTAATTAGTACAGGTGAACGTAATGTTGCAATCTTTGATTCATTCTTTTCATCCCAACCAACTTCACAAACCACTAAATTTGCTTTATTACCAAATGGTGGGAAATAGAAATTATCACCGATTTGATTGATTGAAACACCATGTATCCATTGTGAAGGTCCACTATCTTGATCAATTAATCTGATTGCAACATGAGCATTCAATGAACCATGTGCTCTAAAATCACGAGTTTTAAATAATACTGAATTCAATTCCAATGCTTGTTTCTCTTTATCTCTAAGTAAATGAATCTCTTTATCAGTTGAACTTGATAATGATTTTTTTGATATCTTTTTATCTTCTTCATCATCCATATTATTATAATTATTATTAACTTTATTACTTGATGAAGATGGTGATGAGGTACTATTATTTAAATTGATAATATTGTAAATATTGTTGTTGTTGTTATTATTATTTATACCACTACCACTATCATTTACACTATAAGATTGAACGAAATTTAATTCCTCAACATAATATTCAATTGATTTACCAGTAAGATTAACAATCCAAAATTGATTATTACCTTCAGTTGTAAACAATGTTTGAGCATTCAATGATGATGAGGATAGAACGTTTGGTATTGAAGAGGTTCCAGTTGGTGATGAAGATAATACAGGTGGCGAACGTAGCATTTCCATATTAAAAGTATTTGAATTTGCACGTGAATGACTACGTTGATGTGAACTACGTTGATGTGATGCACCTGATCTAGTTAACATTGTTAAATCAACAGATGATCTCATATCTCTTGTTTTACTATTAATAATATTATTTGTTAATGAATTATAACAATCAAATTGATGTAAATAACCTGAATTAATTGGTTTCTTCCATCCAGGTGATGTTGAAAAATTAACTTGATTATCATTACTATTATTATTATTATTATTATTATTATTATTATTATTATTATTATTATTATTATTATTATTATTATTATTATTATTATTATTATTATTATTATTCAATGATGGATTTCTCTTATGATTAATACTATTCTTTGTTGATCTATTACTACCAACATTAATACCACTAATATTTGGACTATTAATAACACTTGAGCTTGGTGTTGTAATTTGGAATTGATTAATATTATTATTATTATTATTATTGATTGTTGTGGATGTTGTAGTTGTCGTAGTGGTTGTAGTAGTAGTAGTTGTAGTTGTTGTTAAATTTGGATTACTAATACTTTGTGAAATACTATTAAATAACATTTCTTCAGGATCAACATTTTCAAAAGTAATTAATTCATTTGAACTTGCATTACGACCATTGTAATTATTATTACTATCATTCATTGTATTATTTAAATTATTTGAAGTACTAGCACTTAAACCATTATTATTATTATTATTATTATTATTTGAAGAATTTGAAGCATTAGTTTTTAAAATATTTTGATAAAAGTTTGCCAAAGCTTGAATGAATGGTTGAGAGATATTAATATTACAAGGTGAATTTGATTTAACAGAAATTTTTAATTTTGGATCATCAGATTGAAGTACTTGTACATTTAATTGAAATTGTTCAACCAATGAATCGAAAGCCATATGTTTTTGATTGAAAACTTCAACTTTCAAATACATATCACAAGAAAGGAAAGAATATTCTTCCCAACCCCAATAATCACTATTGAATTCACCGATATTCAATTGAACGAATGGAATATCTTTCATTGTAACAGATTCATCCAATAAAGTGAAACTAACTCTACCCAAGAATTCAACATGTACTCTTGTCTTGTGCATTAAATTCATTGATTCATCAGGTCTATCTGGTGCAACTAAAGATTTTGATTTTGAATTCTCTTTTCTTTCTCTTTTCTTTTTCTCTAATTCTCTAAAACTCTTTTGAATTCTAATCTCTTCTTTATCTTGTTCATTTAATCTTTGTGATGATGTTGTTGTTGTATCTGTTAATTCATCAAAATCATCATAAAATTCTTCATTATTATTATTTTTAAAATTAAATTCATAATTTTCATTGTTATTTTCATCATTATCATTATCATCATCATCATCATCATCATCATTATCATTAATTGAAATATTATTATTATTTTTTAATAATGATTTTCTTTTTCTTTCTTTTTCAATTTCTTTTTCTTTTTCTTGTTGTTGTTGTTGTTTTAATTGTTCTTGATAATTTGTTAAAGATAAATTATTAATTAAACGATTAATCATTAAGATCTCTTTATAGGATAAACAAACATTTAATGGTTGAAATCTAATTTGAATGGTTTGTTGATCATTTTCATTGAATTGAATAAAGATACAAGTGAAAGCGAATGAATTTGTAATTGGAGTTGAAGTTGCACCATTATTACTATCAGAGAATGGAGTTGTTCTAAATAATTGACATTTCGAAGCATGTAATTCCATAGTTTGATTAAGATCTGATGTTTTACTAAAATGAAATTCAATTGGCATTTTCATAACCAATGCATTTGTATTTTGTTGAGTTTCATCTTCAACCAATAATAATTTTGGTTTAGTAACTTTAAGATAAAATCTAATATGTGGTGGTAATTTTTTATTACGATTATTTGAATCAATACCACCATAATCACCATTAATAATTGGTTGTTGTTGTTGTTGTTGTTGTTGTTGTTGTTGTTGTTGTTGTTGTTGTTGTTGTTGTTGTTGTTGTTGTTGTTGTTGTTGTTGTTGTTGTTGTTGTTGATGTTGTTGTTGATGTTGTTGTTTTTGTTGTAGTTTTTGTTGTAGTTTTTGTTGAGATTCTTGTAATTCTTTTTCTTTTTGTTGTTGTAATGATGTAAAGAAATCTAAAATTGGTAAGATTGAATTTGGTGAAACGAATAACATTGGGTGATCTAATTGAATTGAAGTGAATTGACGATTATGAGTTGGATCCATTAGAAAATCAATTATAATATGTGGTGGAGTTTTTGGATTTTGATTGTTTAATTGTTTTCTTGTTAAAATTTCTTTAAAAACACAATCTGTATTATTTCTTTCATCCAATAATAAAACATCCTTTAGATTGATTGAGGTTTTCATAATACCATCACGATATAAATTATAATCCAATATTACATTATTCATTGCCAAGATTGCTAATGGATCAACGATTGGATTCATATGGAAATTGAAAGTATCCATTGATAGAGTGAAACTTTGTAATATTCTATTCTCCACTAAATTAATGAAACCTTTTGGAGAAGAGAATTGATTTTCAGAGACTTTAATTTGTTCAGAATGTTCAAGTGGTGAATAAACAAATCTAACACCATTCCAACTTGGTAATGATGGTGGATTGGGTGGTGTTCTATGTGATGATGAATCGACCTCATCATTAAACATCCAATTACCAGTGAAAATAGTATATAGGAATAAATAATCATCAGCAGAGAAAATTAATTCGAAATTGGTTATCTTTGCACGAGTTTTAAAATCTTGTAGCGAACGATCCTCCAATGTTAATAATCTTTCAACTTCTAATTTCATTTGAGGTGAATTTGATACCATTGTTGATAGGATATCACGTTGAGTGTACATTGTAAATTGAGAGATATCCACTAGTAACACTTCAATTTGTTTATTGATTGTAATGTTATTGTTATGGAATAGTCTATAGATATTTGACATTGTAATAGTACCAAATTCAATTGATACCATTTCAGTTGAAGTTTCAGATTGTGGTATTTCAAGTGTGAATGGTTTCATAGTTAAACGTTGATACATTTTACTACGATAATCTTTTGAATCTCTAATGGATGGTTTATTGCTTGGAGCTGATGAAAATGGTGTTACCATTGGTTCCATTATAAAATCTTTAATCTTTAATAATGTTGCAATCTTTGATACTAAATTAATACTACCAATTTCAACAGAATATTGTGTATCCCATAATGTTTTAATTGGTGATTTATCACCTTTAATTGATGTTGGTTCACTATATGATATAAATTCAAATTTAATAATTGAATCATCATCATCATCATCATCATCACCATCACCATCATCATCATCTATATTATTTTGATTATTTTGATTATTATTATGATTTTCTTCATTATCACTATCACTATTACTATTTCTATTTAGTTTATTTTCAATTTCAATATCATTTTCATTAAAATTATATTTTGGTTTTAAAATATCTAAATATAATGATTGTTTGTTTTCTTTAGTTTTAATTGATCTAATAAACATTGAATTGATTGTACCATTTAATTTCATATTTTGTTTACAAGTGATCATATCGATTGATAATTTCTTTAAAAAGATTTGACCAATTGGTTTAATTGTACCATTACTATTATGATGATTATGATTATTACTAGTGGCAAGAGTATTTGGTTTTTGACGGTTTAACATATTCATTGTAATTGATTGAATTGTACATTTAACTTGATTTTCAATTGAAATCAATTCATTGAATGAATAATCAATCTCTTTATAGGGTGGCAATGGTAAGAATTTGAAATCATAATATCTCTTTAATGTATTATTGAATGTATCATACATAAATCTATACTCCTCATTACAAAATAAGAAATCCATATGTTCAATATCAATAATTGTATCAATTGATGGTATTTTAATTGGTTTACTTGATGATGACGATGATGACCAATCAATAATTCTAGTATTAATATTAATATTTGAATCTCTTAAAATTCTATTAACTCTTGGTAAATTTGAATCAATTAAAACAGACATAATTGAATCAATTGAAAAACCTGTTATCTCTAAAAACATTAAATTACTATCAATACTTGATTCTTTTTGATGATGATGATGATCAGAACTATCAAAATACTTTATAATTTGATAATCATTTGAAATTGTCATTTTTCTAATTTCATTTCTTAAATAATAATTTGAAATTTCAAAATTCATTGGTAATATAAATTGATTAGATTCCATTGTTAGATCAATTTTAATTCTTGATGATTTTTTACCACCTTTATCTTGTTCATTTTCTTTATGTTTATTTAATAAATCTGATGGTAAGAAACTAGTTTGAATTTCAGTGAATAAATCAAAAATTGGGGTAATTTGTGAATTTGAAATTGAAATTATTAAATGTTGATCCCATTTATCTTTAAATTCTTTTGGTAATGTTGATGGTGGTGGTGGTGGTGTTGTTGTAGTTATTGATACATTTTCAATACTATTTATACTATTGCTACTATTATTTCTAGAGAATAATGGATCATCAATATCTTCTTTATAAATCCATGGTTTAAAACTAAATTTCAATATATTTGATTTTGTTGAACTATTGTTATTATTATTATTACCACCACCACTATTATTAAGATCAAAACTATTATTTAAACCACCACTACTATTATGACTTGAATTACCATCAACACCATAATTTTGTAATAAATATTTATATTTTGAATTTAGAGTACTTTCTCTTCTTTGATCCAAAATTTTTAATGAATGAATTGAACCATCCAATTTTATAGAACCATTTTCAATTTGACGTAAATAAGTTTCTAAATGTGATAAAGAAATATTTAAAATTGGATTATTAAATTGATTAATTAAATTGATTTTAACATCTTTTAATTGAAATTCAATAAAATTTAATAAATATTCTTTATCACCACCAATAATATTTGATTTCTTTTCTTTATTTTGTTTTTCTTGATTATCTTCATCATCATCATCTTGATCCTTATTTAATTTAATATCACCAATTGATTGATAAAGTGTCCATAAAAATTGGAAATGATTTGAATGTAAATCAATTTGTGATGCATTTGAATGAATTGAAATCTTTGATTTACTAATTAATTCTTGATCTTTATAAATCTCTGATATTTCTTCTTGATCTTCATCGTACTCATCATTATCATTATCATTATTATTATTACTAGCACCACTTTGATCATAAAATTTGAATGGATTTCTATTCTTTTGATTATTTTGATTAGTTTGACCATCCCAATGTAATTTATTTACAATTTCTAAATGATTACGAATTGTACGTTGTGAAGCATTGATATCAATATCTGTTAAGAAAAAGTAAGGTTTTTTATTAACCAATACAATTTCAACAGATAATGAGGAAACTTTATAATTAATACTTTCTAAATCCATTATAATTGTACCTAAATCATCTAACTTAATAAATTGATTTGGTTGATGTTTCATTGAAACCTCATCAAATGATACCACCATATAATCGTAACCAGAAATGTTTGTACTTGAATTGGTTAATATTGATGTAAAAGATTTACCAGATGGTGAAATCAATACTTTTGAATATAATAAATTAATATCAATTTTCATTTTTGGTGGTTGTTCTGCTATTGATAATTCATCTAATGTAGATTGAACCTTTGATTTAGTTTCAATTGGATATTTCTCTAAAATTGATAATAAGAAAGGTTGAATACTTAATGGAACATTAATATTTGGTAATGATAAATTGAATTGAACTGATTTCATATTGAATTCAAACTCAACATCCCATTGTAATGATGGATCTTCTAATAGTTGTTGTAAATGTTTTTGTCTTTGTTTTAATGATCTTGAATAGGTTTTATATTTAAACATTGTAAAGAATCTATCAACATTTGAATTGATTGGTTCAATGATAACAATTTGATTAACTGAATCAATAACCTTTAAATTACCAATTAAGCCTACAACTTGCATAGTTTCATCTCTAGAATTTATAATATTCTCTAAACTTAAATTAAAAATTCTAATTTCCGATTGAACATTATCAACACTACTATCCATTAACCCGTCACCGCCATCATTGTCATCATCTGATAATAATAATAATTCTAAACAATCTAAATTTATAATTGTTATCATATCGATTGGTTTCAATTTATGATTTGGTTTTAAATAAATTTGATTACACTTTGAATCCATTTCATATTGACGTTTTAATACTGAATTTATACATTTATAAAAATGATTATATTGAGTTTGGTCAAATTTAAATGATAATATACCATTATCATTATTTTCACTTGTAAATGTTTTAATTGTAAATTTTGAAGTTGGTGTTAATTCAATGGTTTGATAGTTTTGATCTTGATGTTCTTGAATAAAATTCTCCATTGATACTAATAAATTACCATTCTTTAATATATTTGATTCTGCAATACCATTATGAGTTAATAAATTCATTTCAAATTCATTTAAATAAATATTCATAACATCTTGATAATTATCTTGATTACCTAAACTATTTAAAATTCCTAAGCTAACTTTTGTTATAAATTCATTACTAATTTGAATTGATTTTGGTTTAATTTCAACAAAAACTTTACCATGATTACAATGTTGTTTTGATAATGATGATAATGATGGTGATTCATCAATTAAAACAATTATTGGTAATGGTATATTAACTATCATTTTCATTCTATTTATATTATTACTATTATTATTATTTATATTATTATTAATTATGATATCATCATCATCATTATTATTATTATTATTATTATTAATTGGATTATATTTATCAATTGTATAAGTATTAAATACTGAAGTAATTGTTAAAATTACCCAATCCCAAACTCTTAATGAAAATGAAGGTAATGCAATTGCTTTCAAATGATTTAAATTGAAATTTAATAAACTTGAATATAATTGACCTTTTGGAAAATATGGTGAATTTGATTGATACATTAATTGACTAAATTCCATCATTGGATTATTATTTGAATATCTTTCTAATACCAATCTACCATTACTATTCTTATCAGAGTCTCTTTTATCATAAACCAATAATTGATCAACAGTACCTTCAATTAACATTTTCTTTGGTCTATTTTCAGTTGCCATATCAATTGAAAGTAAAACATTCTCTAAAATTAATGTTGAAAAATCATTATTATTACCATCATTTGAAAGTAGTTCAATTAAAACTTTATCAAATTTACAATTTACTTTCATACCAAATATTTCTAAAACTTTTAATTCTAGTAATGAATTTGATATTGTTGTTGTTGTTGTTGTTGAATTTGTTGATTTTAATAAAGATATTTGATCTAATAATACATCTAACATATATGGATTACGTTTCTTTAATTTTAATTTTGGACAATCATCCATTGATCTTAATAAATGAGCAATCATATCACAAAAGAATTGATATTGTTCTTCATTCACTCTCATTGAGAATGTATTGAAAATATCAACATCAACGATGGTTGGTTGTTTACCACATGTTAACATTTCAATGGTATTTGTATAAATTGAATCCCAACTTGAATAATCAACTTTAATATCAAATGATTCTTTTGAAATCGATGATAAAAATTTAATATCACTATAGTTATTATTAGTGGTGGTGGTGGTGGTGGTTGCAGTTGTAATTTCATAAATATTAAATGTTAAACCATTTAAAGTTATAAACATTGATTCTACATCAAATTCATCATAGAAATTTGAATCTATAAAAGATTTAATTTGAGTTGGTGAGAATGAATTTGTTAGTTTTACATCACCATTAATATCTAATGCTACTAATTTATTTGAATGATTTGAAACTGGTAATAAAATTTGAGGTGAATGAGCAATTAATTCTAATTTTAATTTACTTGATTTCTTAATTTTACTACCACTACTACCATCACCATTGTTATTATTATTATTATTATTATTAACTGTAGATTCAATTAAAATTGATTTCAAATCTTGTAATACATTTGATAGAATTGGTATTTCAATTTGATTTGAATTACCATTTAATAAAAGTTGTTGTTGTTCATTTGGTAATGTTGTTACAAATGGTAATAAAAAGAAATCTTTAATACCTAATATTAAACCCAATGATAATACAACTCTAGCTTCTCTAAATTCAATAATTGCACTACTTTCCCAATCATTATTATCTTTAAAATTAATAAATTCAATATTAATTAATGGTTCATCTTTACCAATACCATTATCATTCTTCTTCTTTTCAACTATTTTATTAAATCTAAGATTATCACTTAATCTATCATCTAATAATATAAAATCGTCAACTTTAATTAAAGTTTTAACATCATTTCTCTTACATGATTCCATTTCAACTGATATTTTATCTAATTGAATTGTAACGAAATCATTATTAATAATTATGTTTTCATCATTATCATGATCTTTTTGTTGTTGTTGTTGTTGTTTTTCTTGATCCAATTTCAAAATCAATTGGAATTTATCAATACCAACATTAATTGATGTTGTTAAATGTTCTTTATCTGTATTTACAAATAATGTAGATGTTGAAGATGATAATGTACCATTATTTGTATTATTATTATTATTATTATTATCATTATTTAATTGTGGTAATAATTTAGTTGATGATGATAATGAAGATGATTTGCTTTTTACAAGTTTATTATTACTACTATTATTACCAAGACTACTTGTAATTCTATTTATAACATCCTTTGTTAATGATAAAATTAAAGAATGTTCTAAATCCATAAATTCAATTTTAATTTCTTTAATTGAAACATTAATTTTCTTTTGATTTGGTAATTTTGCAAATGATATATATTTACCATCACCATCACATAATACAGTATCAATACGATTGAAAATACTTAGATTATGTAATACTTGATGATATTGGCCATTCTTAAAGGTTCTAATATTCATATCATATAAATTTGCTTCAATTGATTCCCATTGAACTTGAATTTCTTTTTCATTACCACAATCACCACTATTACTACTACTACTACTACTACTACTATCTTTTATTAAATGATTTGTTTTAAGTATTGTTGTTTTAATATCTACAGAACCTAATTCAGCTATAATTCTATCATGATTACTATGAATATCATCACTACTTGATAAGATAATTTGTGGACTTTCTAAAAATACCTTATAATTAATTTTTAATGGTTTAAATCCGATTGGTTGTTGATCACTACCAATTATATCTATAACCTTAACTTGTGGTGATGATGATGAAACATTTTGTAAATCAAATTCACCACCATGTTGCTCTTCTTCTTTTTGTTGTTGCTCTTCTTCTTGTTGCTGTTGTTGTTGTTGTTGATATTTATACAATGAGTCATATTTTACAGTTTTAAATGGTAATTCAATTAAATGTTTAGTTTTTAGAATGAAATCAACTAAAACTGTTAATCTAATACTACGTAAATATAATTGAATCTCTTTATCAAATTGGGTTGATTGGTGACCTTCAACTTGTGGTAATGATGATGATGATAATGATTGTTTATTCTTATTAATGATACTACCACCACCACCACCACCACTACTACTATTATCATAAGTAGAATATTTGAAATTTGCCATTGAAACACCAGGATTCTTTGGTGTTAATATCTTAAAACCTTCAGTTGGATGATCCAAGAAACTATCGATTGAAATACTCTCTAAATAACCACTAACATCTAATGATCTACCACTAATTGTACATTCTTCAATAGCGAATTGATTAATTGAAAATCTACCTAGTTCTCTACCTTCTTCATTTAATGAAATTGATAATGAATAAATACTAGCTTTTGCTTTAATTATATTATTATTATTATTATTATAAACTACTCTATTATTACTATTATTATTATTATTATTTACAAGAGTGGATTTTGAAAGTGGATTTGTTAAAGGTTGTTGTGAAGTTGATTCTAATAATGGTGTTGTTGGAGTTGAAGATTGTAAATGGAATAAATTACTTAAAGTACTACCATTACCAAGTTGATCAATGAATTTCTCTTGAATTTTAAAAGTTTCTTCAAAACAATAATCCAAAAAACAAATGATTTTACCCATTGATTTAGGATTATAATTAAAGTTTAATTCACCAAATGAAAAATCGACCAAAGTATCAACAAGTTTATAATGTGGTGATTCTCTATCAACCATTTCTGTATGAATTGAAATTAATGATGATGAAGAATTTATATTATTATTTAATTGTAAACAAGATTCATTATTATTATTATTATTATTATTATTATTATTATTATTATTATTATTATTATTTTGAATTATTGGTAATAATCTTGAATTACTTGTAATTAGACAATTAAATCTTTCACAAGTTTCTTGACAATCTTCAACTTCAAGTGAACCTAATAATAAATTACCATTATAATCATAAGTTTTCTTTTTAAGGGAAACTTGTAAATCACCAATACGTAATTGTAAGAGTTTTGATTGATTTGAAATGATATTTACTAAAACCTTTTCCAATTTAAATCTTGCATCGAAAATCTTTCTTTTTGAAAGTACTTGTTTATATTGATCGGATAATTTAATTTCTGTAGTTTTTGCATCAACCTGTTGTACAAAAGTATCCTGAGTATTTGAATACATATCCATAATATGATTATATGCTGTAATGGTGGTATTTGTAGTTTTTGAATGAATTCTACCCAATGTTTTAGCGATATGATAAAGTTTCAAATAGGATGAATCCGATAGATTCACTTTAACCTGTGGTAAAATACCACTAACTTTAAACATTGACAATGACAATTCATTTGGTTCAATACAACTTTGAATATGTAAATTAATTGACATCTCTTCAATTAATTGATATCCTTTTGAATTATTTTCATCTGGTAAATACCAATCTTGTGAATGTGTTGCTAATAATACTTTAATTGATGATAAACTTGCTCTATAATGATCATATAAATCTGATATTTTCAAATCATCTTCTTCAATTTCTTTATTATTATTTATATTATTTTTATTATTTATATTATTATTATTATTAATATTATCGCTAATATTATTATTATTATTATCGCTATTTTTTATATCTACAGTATTATCATCTAATTCATTCTCTGTTTGTGAATCAATTAATTTTGTAATTTGTTCATTTAAAATAAAAGGTGTTTCAATTGAATAATTTGATTTTCTTGGTTTTTTTGAAATATCAGATTGCATTAAAAAGTTACCTAAATCCAAAATAATTAAATTTGTATCAATTGAACTATTATTATCGCTATTTTCGTTATTATTATTATTATTATTATTTATATACATATGCTCCGGTATAATTAAAATTGGAGCCTTTGCATCTATGAAAAGATCAATTGTTTTATGATGATTTACAACTTCACGTAATTGAAAGATTGTCATCTCTTTTAATAAGATAAATTCTTCTAATGCAGCACTTGATAAACTAAATAGATTAACATTTTCTTTTGGTGTTGCAAATTCAACTAATCTTTCAATCTGTTGCTTATTAATAATGATTTCTAATGATTTTAACATTAATGATAATGCATAATCATAATTTGAATTAATTGGTTTTGATTCAAATATAATATGAAATAAATTATTATCTTTTTTCTTATTATTATTATTATTATTAATTTCATTTTTATTTTCATTTTCTTGATTTTCTTGATTTTCTTTATTTTCTTTATTTTCTTGATGTCTTTTATATTTTGGATTTGAAGTTACAACATATGGGAATAAACTATTATTATTTTTATTATTATTATCAGAAACATTGAATGATTCTAAATCTAATTCTAATTTTAAACCTTGTTCACGTTGTTGTAATTTAAAATTTATATTATTTAAATAAGATTTGATTAATGGATTTTCAGAAGGACCTCTATTACCAATGATTGTAAAGATTACAGCATCAATTTGAACTTCGAAAACATTTACAACATAATGTGGTGGCATTTCAATTGTAGCACCCAATGTAATTTCATCATATTCCATTGATTTTTCAATTTCAGCTTGTTGTTCTTTTGTTAATTGAATATTCATACGTGGTAATGTAGAGGAAGAGGAAGAGGAGGAGGATGTAGAATCTTTATTACCAGTTGCCCAACTACTCCAACTACCAAAGAAACCTTGTTTAACAGAAGTGTTTGCTCTATTTAATGAAGAGTAGAATTCACCTTTTTTACTATCGGCAATTGCAGTTTCCATTGCAAGTTCACGACGTGCTAATGATCTAAAATAAATGATATCTTCAAATGAAAGATGTACCTCTTCCATCTCTGATAATTGTTTAAGTTCTTGCTCATTGATTGGTTCCATCCAATCAACATTTTGAAGTTTTTTAAAGAGTTTAATATATTCTTTACGATTTTGACGACGCTTTTGAATAAAGGTCCAAGAACGTTGTTGAATTTTCTCACGAATCGATTCACGTACCACATCACCAACATATTTCCACCATGCTTTTGGATCTTGTTTTGGTCTTTGCTTAGGTCTATACTTTAGATACTTTATCTCTTGAGCATAATTACCAATGGTTGTCAATAGTTTCAATATACTCTGATACTGATTCTCCTCGATAACGAATGAAACCTGATCGAATTGACAATAGACCTTCATTCTTGGTATATCAATATTCATATCTAAATTCCTATTCAATTCAATCTTTAATCTAACTGTAATTGGCTTCAATATATATTGATGTTTACTATAGGTATCTTGTGTTGTACCAATCATTGATTTCAATGTATTACTAAATAATTGATTATCATTCTTTTCAACCATTTTTGAAATTGATTCTTTTTTATCTTCTGAATCTAAATAAATTGAAAAATTTGTTAATTCAATATATTTAAATAATGAACTTTGATGATGTTGTTGTTGTTGCTGATTATTTTCATTTAATGATTGACCCCAATTTGAATCAGTTGGAAATGCTGATAATGAACCAAATGAAATACCCAATGAATAAACTTTTCCACCTTTAATCTCTTCATAACGTAAATGAAAACTCTGTATCTTTACCTGTATATTATTTAAAATTTTAGTCATAACACTTGTCATAAATGTATCTTGTTTAGTAGTTTTTTGATCGGCTCCACTACCTTCTTTAAATGATCTAATTAATTCAAATTTCTCTAATTTCTTTCTCTTTAATTCTAATTGGTTTTTCTTTTCTTCTTCTTCATTATACTAAAATGAAAAAATTTTAAATTAATTTTTTTTTTTTTTTTTTTTTTTAAAAAAATGTATTTATATATATTACTTACATCAAAACCAGTTTGAGGTATTGCATATAATGAAATACAATCAATATCGAATATAACTGGGCTAGATTTTAAATTCTATAATAAATAGGTATGTTAATATAAAAAAATAAATGAATAAATAAATAAATAAATAAATAAATAATAATAATAATAATAATAATAATAATAATAATAATATATCCGTACAGTCCATGGTATTTTTAAAGTTAAAGTACCAATTATACCTTTTTGTACATGTAATGGTAATTTAAATGATTGTAATGCTTCACCTTTAATCTCTAAATTCTTTAAAACTACATTTCCTGAGAATACATTAATCTTTAATTGCTCTGAACTAAGATTCTTTATATATTCTCCAATGTATTTTGCTATAATATCGGCTACTAATGATTCAAACATATTTGTTTAAAATATATGAAAAAAAAAAAAAAAAATAACTACTTTTTTTTTTTTTTTTTTAATTTCTTTTTTTAAAAAAACAATATAATATATTTAAATAAAAAAAAAAAAAATAAAAAATATAAAAAAAATAAAAAAAAAAGTTTTATTTATAAATAAACATGTAAATACTAGTATTTTTTTTTCAATTGACTTTTTTTTTTTTTTTTTTTAATTTTTATTTTCAAAAAAAGATTTTTTTTTTTTATTTTTTTTTTTTTTATTTTTTTTTTTATTTTCAAAACAGGTTAGAAGGTGCCGTGCTTCTACTAAAAAAAAAAAAAAAAATAAAAAAAAAATTAAAATAAAATAAAAAAAAATAAAAATTTAAACAGAAAATTTTTTTGAAAGATTTTTAAATTACTTATATTTGATTCCTATTTTTTATTTTTCATTCTTTTTTTTTATTTTATATTAATTTTATTATAAAATTAAAAATTTCCCCATTAATTCTATTTTTTATTTTGGATTTCGCAATCAAGAAATATTTTTTTTTTTAGATTTTTTTTTTTTTTTTTTTGATTTTGATTTGTGGCCCAATCAACCGTGTGGTTTTTTTTTTTTTTTTTTTTTTTTTTTTTTAAAATTTTAATTTTTTATTTTTTTATTTTTAAAATTTTCTATTTTCTATTTTTATATATTTTAAATAAAAAAAAAATATATTTTAAAAATGAAATCATATTATTATTTATTATTTGTATTTTTGATAATTTCCAATATTTTAAAGGTAACAAAATCTGATTTTTTATCATTTATTGGCCCTATTGATATTGAAGATAATTCCTTTTTCGATCAATCTGTTTGGTCACCACAAAAAATTCCAACATTTTCAGATTCACTTTTAATTGGAAATGGAGCCACTTGTTGGATTACACCATATGATAGTATTGCTTTATCCAATTCTTTAAAAATAACCAATGATTCAGTATTAGCATTAACTGGAGATTATGGAATTGATGAAAAATTTGAATTATTTGGTGGAAATTTAATAATGGCCTTAAGATCTAATCTCCTTGCAGGTACAATCACTGCTGAAAATAGTACAATTTTAATTCAAAACTTTTTTACACATATCAACGATTTTGATTATGATGCAATTGTAAAAGATACAAATATAACAATTTCCAGTTTTGCTACTTTATTAGTTCGTAAGTTAACCAATTCATTTAAAAAAAAATAAATAAAAATAAAAAAATATTAATTTATTTTCCGAAAAAAAAAAAAGATCATAATTCAACATTTTCATTAGATAATTCAAGTTTAACAGTTATTAATAATGGTTATGTTGGAATTGGCGAAAATACTAAATTTTATTTAACATATCCATTAATTATGAATGATGTTAGTTTAATGGAATGTATTGGTGGTGTAATTTGGATTAATAAATTTGATTGTTTTTTAGAATCTGAAATGAAAATTTTTGATTCAAATATTACATTTTTTGATACTGTTAATTTTTATGATTATTCAAAAGTATCATTTATTGATACCAGAGTGTTAGTACTTGGTAATATTAATTCGTATGGTAATGTAACGACAATAGTGTATGGTGGTAGTTTACTTTTAAATGGTGATTATAAGTTAAGAGATAGTTCAAGATTTTTAGTAAATGGTAAAGATACAATGGTATTTGTTAGAGGTGAATTCTCAAATATAGATGATTCAATTTTTTATTTAAATCAAAGTCAATTCCTGGTGTATGGACATGCATCATTCTCAAGTCAAAGCTACTTTGATAGTGGTTTATTCGTTGTTAATAATATTGCTATTTGGAATGGATGGGTGTTGGGTAATTATACAAATTTCGTAGTGAATGGTTCATTGGTAATTAACACATCCTATGCATCTATGGTTGAAAGTCATATTGTATCAATTGGTGATATTACAGTCAACGGTATTCTAACAACTACCAATACACGTCTTTATGTGGATCAAGGTAATTTCATTGTTAGTGATAATGCAATTCTTCAATTAATTGGCTCAGAAGCTAGAATTAATTCAGGTCAATTAAAAATCCATCCATTGGCATATATTGATATTGTGAATTCAAGTTTCACATTGATTACAGGTAACGTTGATACATTGGGTAACGTTTATTTAGATAGTAGTTCAGATTTAAGTAATCAAAATGGTACTTATAATCTTTATTCTGGAATTTACTATACAAATGATACAACTGTTAAAAGTAACAATGTTACAGTTTTAAATGATGGTGTTTTCAATGTGGCTAATAATTCCGTTCAAATCAATGTTGCATTTACAAATAGTGGTAATAATTCAAATATTGCTCAATTAAATATCAATAATAATACATTATTCATTTATGATTTTAAAAATGAAAATGGTGGTGAAATAACATTAAATGGTGGTACTTTTTCAAGTGACAATTCAATTCAATTAAATGGTGGTTCAATTAAAGGAAGTGGTTCATTCAATACTTCAATCAATCAATCAAATGGTCAATTTGGTTCAAAATCAACTGTTAATAATTTTAATATTACTGGTGATTTCATTCAATCAAATAATTCAAATAATAATACAAAAATTATCATTGTAATTGATTCATTAGATTCTTTCTCAACTTTAAATATTGGTAATTTAGCTGATATTAATGGTATAATTGAAATTAGAATTAATCAAGATATTTTAAAAAATTTAAATAATAATAATAATAATAATAATAATCTTGAATCAAATTTATCATCTCAAAGTGGTAGTAGTAGTGATGGTATAAAGTCAGCATCATTTAATTTAATTAGTTATAATAGTAAGACATCAAATAGTTTTAATAATATTCAATTTAAAAGTTATGATCCAAAGAGTGGTAGTGAAAGTGATATTGATAAGAATTCTTGTATTCAACCAAAATCAAAAAGTGGTTCTTCCTCTTTCTCTGTATTATTAGAACAAAATGAAGACTGTGCTAATGGAGGTGATGGTGGTGGTGGCAAAAGTAAAATATCAGGTGGTGCAATTGCAGGTATTGTAATCGGTTGTGCAGTTTTAGCAATTATTATCATATCTACAGTACACTATCGTGAAAGATTAAGATTGTTTAAAATAAACACTTCAAGAAAAATTCGTAGTATGTCTGTAAAATTAACAAAAAAATAAATTTTTTCTGTATTCCAAATCAATATCATTCATTTTTATTATTATTATTTTTTTTTTTTTTTGAATTATTTAATATTTATTTGTAATAACCTTCGCTATATGGGTATTTTAATTTTTGTTTTAAAGACCTAGATAATTTTGAACACTAAAATTTAATAAATAAAAAAAAAAAATAACAAAAGAATTTTTTTAATTTCTTTTTTTTTTTTTTTTTTTTTTTTTTTCTTATTTTTTTTTTTCTTTTTTTTTTTTTTTTAATTCTCTAATAAATTTTAGTGTTTGAAATTATCTAAACAATTTTAAAAAAAAAAATACAAAATAAAAAAAAAAGAAAAATTGAAGGAAAAATTTAAATTGAATCATGACCAAGGAACCTTGGTTATTATAATAATAACAAAATAATTAAAATATCTAAAAAATAATTTTTTTATTTTTTTTTTTTTTTTTTTTTTTTTTTTTTTTTTTTTTTTTTTTTTTTGTGCATGGTCAAATAACGTTATTATTTTTTTTTTTTGAGTGTGAGATATTTAATTTTTATTTCTTAAAATTTAAATTAATTTTTTTTGTAACGTTGTACGTGGTAAAAATAGAAAAAAATAAAAAAAATAAAAAAAGAAAAGAAAATAATTTAAAAAAATTAAAATTCATCAAAAGAACAAAAAAAAAAAACGTTATTCATGGGATTTTAACAATTACCACCCCCTTTTAAATATTTATTATTGAAAATTCAATAATAATGTAAAACGTTACGTAATTTTAATGGATTTTTTTTTTTTTTTTTTTTTCACATTAAAATAATCCTATAAATAGTTAATTTTTTTTTTTTTATTCAATATTAAATTAAAAACGTTACTAATAAAAACAAATAAATATTATATCAAATAAATTAATAATAATAAAAAATTTTAAAAAATGGAACAACAACAAAATCAAACAGAATCAGTTAATAATAATTCAACAAAAGTTTGTGAAACATTTCTCCAAAACTTACCAACTGATGTAAAAGAAAGAAAGCAATACATTTGCCAAGTTAAGAAAGCTCTCAAAGAAGAAAAAAGAAAATTAAAACAAACTAAATATGAAAAGTATGGGAAACAATGCAAACGTGATAAACACGACAAACATGACAAACATGACAAACATGACAAACATGACAAACATGACAAGCATGACAAACATGAAGGTTATTTCCACGGCCACCGTTATCACCATGGAGGTCATCCAGAGTGTCCATCAGTAGGTTATCCAGTTCACCATGGTTACCAAGGTTTCCCAGGTCACCATTTCGGCGGTCATCATGGTCATCACTTTGGTGGTGGTCATCATAGCTATCCAGGTCATCACGGGTCATCAAGGCTTCCCAGGTCATCATTTCGGTGGTGGTCATCATGGTCATCACTTTGGTGGTGGTCACCATGGTCACCATTTCGGTGGTCATCATGGTCATCATGATGCAATGAATGATTGGAGTGTACAAAGTAAAATCAATCATTTAATTAGTAAGAAACAAGTTCTTATTGCTAAAACTCAATTAATTGAATCTAAAATTGCTGCTTTAACTGAAATAAATCAAACTACAACTACAACTACCACTGCTACTGCTGCACCATCAACTCCAACTCCAACTCCAACAACACCTCAACAACCAATTGACTCTGTTATCGGAAGTTTTAGTCAAATGTAATTTGAATGTAAATAATCAAAATCAAAAAAATAACAATAAATTTATAATAATTTAAAATATTATTTTTTAATTTTATTTATTTAAATTACTTTTTTTATTTATAAAGTACAAGTTTTGTTAAACATAAATGATATTAAATTTTTATTTTGAAAAACCTATTTAATCTAACTTTATTTGAAATATAAAATACCAAAACAAAAACCAATATTGAGATATAAATTCCTATTAAAATTCCCATACCTATCATAAATTGTAGGTGATTTAATTTTAAATATCTTATGATTAAACAAAAAATTGACACAACCATGATGGCAACTGGTAAAAGTATTGGAATTCTTTTTACTTTTAATTTAAATTCATTGACAGTATCACCAAATTCGTTGGATGAAATAATACCTTTTAATTCTTTTAGTAATGAGTGTTTTGATGTAAATCTATCAATTGTATATTAAAACATTTTATTTTATTTTATTTTATTTTATTTTATTTTATATTATTTTATTTTATTTTATTTTATTTTATTTTATTTTATTTTATTTTATTTTATTTTATTTTATTTAATTCCAATTAATTTTTTTTTTTTTTTTTTTCTACCTTAATGATTATTCTAATTTGGTTTTTATTTTTTTTTTTATTTGATTTTTTAATTTTTTTTTTTTAAATATTATTACCCCAATAAAAAAAAATATTTATAAAAAAAAAAAAAAAGGGATTTGGGGAATCCGATCAAAAAAAAAAATATACATAACATTTACATTGTCTTTTCAAAAAAACAAGTGTTTATGTAATTTTATTTTTTAAAATATTAAGAAACTTTTTGTCACATTTTAATTTGATCGTGTAACTGTTTTAAAAAACACAATAATTTTTTTTATTTAATTTATTTTTTTTATTTTTTATCAAAATTTCGGAAAATTTCAACATCTCTTTTAAAAGGCTGGTCGGAATTAAAAAATGAAATTAAATTTTGTTTTTTTTATTTTTTTTTTTATTTTTTTTATTTTTTTTTTTTTTATTTTCTGAAAATCATTCACACACATCACAATTCATATATTAAATAATTAAATAAACAAATAAATAAATAAATAAATAAATAAAATGACAGGAACTAGAACTTTTTTTGTTGGTGGAAATCATAAAATGGTAAATATATATTTTAATATTAATATTAATATTATTTTTAAAATTGTTTATTTAACATTTTTTTTTTTTAAATTAATTTTTTTAAATTTAGAATGGTAGTAAATCAATGTTAGAATCTTTAAGTAAAGGAATGAATGAATCAGTTGAAAATAAAGAAAATGTTGATATTTTCATTGCACCATCATATCCATATTTAGAATTTTTATCAAATAAATTAGATAATAAAAAGTTTAAAGTTTGTTCACAAAATTGTTATAGTGTTGCCAAAGGTGCATTCACAGGTGAAATCAGTGCTAATATGTTGGTTGATTTAGGTATTCCATACGTTATCATTGGTCATAGTGAGAGAAGAAATGTATTTAGCGAATCAAGTGAGTTAATTACAAAGAAAACAAAGTATGCAATTTCATTAGGTCTCACAGTTATCTTATGTTTAGGTGAACTTTTAGCAGACAGAAAATCAAATAACACTGAACACATCCTAAGTGAACAATTGAAAGATTTCGCTTCATTCACTCCAGAAGAATGGTCAAAGATCGTAATTGCCTATGAACCAGTTTGGGCAATTGGTACTGGTGCCGTTGCAACTCCACAAGAAGCTCAAGATACTCATGTTTTCATTCGTAAATGGATTAGTGAAAAGGTTTCTGAAGATGTTGCAAAGAAAACCTCGATCATGTATGGTGGTTCTGTTAATGCTGACAATTGTCATAACCTTTCAAAGCAATCTGATATCGATGGTTTCTTAGTTGGTGGTGCTTCCCTTGTTGCCAGTGATTTCATTGCCATCATTAAATCTGCTGTTCCAAAGAAATATTGAATCTCAAATTTATAAAAATAAAAATAAAAAATAAATAAAAATCTATAAGATTATTTTAATCTATAATGTAAAAAAAAAAAAAAAAATAATATATAAAATTAGATAATAAAAACTATAAATAATTTATAATAATAATCATAAAAAAAAAAAGTTTATTTTTTTTTTTTTTTCTTTTTTTTTTTTTTTTTTTTTTTTTTTTTTTTTATATTTGAATGTATGTACAATTAATGGAAACTGTAATGATTTTTCCCTTTTTTTTTATTTCTTGGCAACTACTTTCTTTTTTGAGGCGACAACTTTTTTACCAGATGAAGAAGCTGAAGCAGTTTTCTTTAATGCAACAACTTTCTTCTTTTCAACTTTCTTTTTGATTGCAGTGGTTGGCTAAAAATATAAAAAAAAGAAAAAAATATTAAAAGTTAATGTGAATATAAAAAATATTTGCAAATTATTTATTATATTGTGTATATAAAAAAAAAAAACCACCAAAAAAAAAAAAAAAAAGAAAAAAAATATTTATTAATAAAACATACCTTAACTGTTGTGGTTGATTTCTTACGAACAACTTTGGAAGCAACTGGTGGTTCTATAATATAATTTTTTTTTTTAAAAAAAAAAGTATTAGAAAATAGAAAAAAAAAAAAATGACTAAAAAAAAAAAAAAAAACGTACGATCTGCTAATCTTTCTGGTGCTTTGATTATTGTTCTTGAACTGGAATGAGTAATAACACCTTGAAGAGAAAATGGTTTTCTTGTAGTTGTTGATTTCTTTGTTGTGGCAACTTTAGCAGTAGATGTTTCTGTCATTTTTTTTTTTTTTTTGGTTGGTTGAGTTATTGATAATGATAAAATTTTATTTAATTTTTTTTTTTTAGAAAAAAAGGGAAAAGTTTAGTTGGTAGTCAACTGTTTTTTTTCTATAATATATTTAAAATTGATTAAAAAAAATAAAATGTTGATATTTTTAATTTTTTTAATTTTTTTTTTTATATTTTTATTTTTATTTATTAACAGATAAAAAAAAAAAAAAAAAAAAGGGATTAGTAAAAATTAACAATGATTTTAGATTTTTTTTTTTTTTTTTTTTTTTAATACACACATGATAATAACAAATATTTTGAAAAAATATGTATTGTCAAATATATTTTAAATAACAAAAATAAAAATGAAAAAAAAAAAAAAAAAAAAAAAAAAATATCAAAATTTCATTTTTTTTTATTTTATTTTATTTTTTTTTAATTATTTTAAATTTCAAACCTAACGGCTATAAATAAACATTATCCACACCTTTTAAAAAAAAAACTTTTTTATTTTTAGATTTTTTATTTTTTTTTTATTTATATCATTTTTATTTATTAACATATGATTGAAATATTATCTTATTTTAACATATAAAAAAAAAAAAAAAAAAAAAAAAAAAAAAAACAGGTATGGAATTTTGTTTAAAAAAAAAAAAAAAATGATTTTAGATTTTAATTTTAATTTTTTATTATTTTTTATTATTATTATTATTATTATTATTATTTATTAAATTGTTTGGATTGTGGGGAAATTATTTATAAATAAATTAGATAAATCTTGATAACCAAGAGATTGAGATAAACTATACCATTGTTTAACATCATTAATTTTTATAGAAGCTTTACAATTATTAATAAAAAAAGTAAAGAATTCAATATGATTTAATTCAACCAAAGAATGAATAGATTGTAATGAACTATCAATAATAATTTTATCTTTTAATTTACAATCATTTAACATCCAATCTAATAAATCAATACGTAATACTTGAATTGCTGATTTAAAAACTAAATTAATATCTAAACAATTATTATTATTATTATTATCATTATTATTTGAAATACAAAACTCATTTATAAAACGATTTAATAATTGTTTATCTTTAAAATTACCAAATATTTTTGATAAAACTTGTAGTAAAATATTTGAAGTATTATTATTATTATTATCATTATGAAGTTGGTCTTGATTTTGATCTTGATCTTGTTGTAATTGTTGTTTTAAAAATCCTTTAAAACATTTAAATAATGGTTCAATTTCACCAATATTACCAAAGAAATAAACATCTTTTTCATTATCTGAAAATACATCAATTCTAATATGTTGATGAGTAAATAAACGTGGTTGTAAATTATTATAATTTTCATTTTCATTTTCATTTTCTTGAAATAATGATTGTAATTTTAAAAGTAATTGAGTTTCACTAGAATTAAAAATTGAATCAAATGAAAATTCAGGTTTCATTAAACATTGAGATAAGAAAGGATCTTGTAAAAGTCTTGATGAATCTTTATCTTTTTTTTTAATTAAATAATTAAATCTTTCTTTTGAAATTATAAAAGATGAAATTTTAATTGATTTAATTGTTAAATAATTAAAAGTTTCAAATAAATCTTCAGAAACTTTATAATTACCAATTGATAATAAAATATCTCTAACTAATTTAATATTATAATAATTTGAATCAAAACATTGTATAATAGTTTTATATAAATGTTCAAATAATGGTACTAATATATCATTATAATAATCATCACCACCACCACTACCATTACCACTACCACCTTTTTTAAAATTCCAATTTTTTAAAATTAATTCTAAAACTTTAAAAACCAATTGAAATTGAAATTTATTTTTATAAATTTTCTTTCTAAATCCATCATCTTCAGCAACTTTATAAAAACAATATTGTTGAGTTTGATAAACGAAACCATTGATATCATTCAATTTAATTGAATCAATATTGCTATTAAAATTTAATGATGATAAAATTATTAATGCTTCTTCAAATTTATTTTCAAATATAAAATTTATTACCAACATAATTGATTCATTTTGAAATTGATTATAATTTATATTTAATTGTTTTAATAATTCAATTTTATTTTCACCCTCTAAAGTAACATGTAATGATTTAAATAATGAAGAAATATATAAAATCCAAGTTTGACAATCGAAAATTCTATAATTTGATTGATTTAGGTAATCGAAAAATTCAATAATTTTATCTTTTTCAATTTGATTTGTAATTTCATTAAAAAATTCTTTTTTATAATCAGTTTTTGCTAAAATTTCTCTTGAACCAAAGTTTTTAAATACAACACCAATTTTTAAATCCAATTCTTTTAAAATCTTTAAATTAAATGTTAATAATGATTTTAAAAATGGTATTGAAAAACAATAATAATCTGGAATATGTTTAAATAATGATTTAAAATAATTTGAAATTGAAATTGAATTATTATTATCATCATCATCGCTCTCTAATAAATTCATTGAAATTGGTAAAAATTTAATTTCAAGTTTAATTGATGGATTTCTAATTTTAAATATAAAATCAACATCTTGTTTACATTGTATTGTTGATAAGTATTGATTTAAGCCATAGTATTCAATTTGATTATCTCTATAATTAGGTAAAATAACATTTTCATAATACCATTGATATTTTTTCATTGGTGATATTTCACCAACAGGGAAATCAATATTAATAAAACTCTCTCTGTATGGGAATCCTTTAATATTTGTTACTTTTTCAACCAAGTCAACTGAAAATTCTCTATAGTATAATAAACAATTTGCAAATGTTGGCCAAAATAAAAATTGTAAACCTGTATCTTTTTTAAGATTTTCTTGAGACCTATATTGGCAATATTGATTTATGAATTCGATTATTCTATTCTCACTTTCTTTACTACCATCAAATAGTTTATCCTTATATGTATAATAATTATTTAAATATTTCTCTTTTAAAGTATTTGACCATTCCGGTGAGATTTTACTTTGTCTACTCAAACTTTTACTTGTTAAATATTTTAAAGCATTGATTGAAAGTAATGAAAATGTATATTCATAAACAACTGAATCAAATAATGGTAAATCTGCTATAACATCATCATAATCTACTAAATATTCAAAATATAATAATTCTTTATCAATTGATGACATTGGTGATTTAAGTATTAAAATTTTTAATTTTTTTATATAATCTTCATTATCACTACCACTACCATCAATTTTATTATTTAATAATAAATTATAATAAATTAATTCTTGAATTGATTTATCTTTTAAAGTTTTAATAATTTTATCAACAACAATTGAACAAATATTAGTTTCATTATCATTTTCTCTATCTAATAAATTCATTTCTAATAATTTTATTGAAATTGTTAAATTTGATTTAATATTTAATAAATGATTTAAATGAATTTTTTCCATTTCTTTAAAATTAATTTCATTATATAATCCTTTATTTAATACCCATTGAATAATATCTATTGATCCATTTATTGTTGATAATTTTAATGATTTATTTTCAATCTTTCCTTTTAATAATTTACTACCACTACTACCAATACTATTTATTATAATTTCATTATATAAATATTCCATAACTTCAATTGAAGATGAATTTGATAAAGCATATTCAATAGTTGTTGAATCAATTTCAAATTTTTTATAATATATATCTAATTCTTTATTTATTTCATTTTCTTTATCTGATTTTTGAGTTTTAAATAAATATTTTATAAAATTTAAATTATTAAATTTAATTGATAATTCTAATAAATTTGAAATTTTAAATAAAATTTCTCTTTTTAAATTAAATAATAATAATAATGATTCTTCTTGTGATTCGTGTGATTGTTGTTGTTGTTGTGATTGTTGTTGTGATTGTGATTGTTGTTGTTTTATTAATACTTTTTTAAATAATAATTCTATACCATCTCTATTAATTTGAACAAATTCTCCACTTTTTAATTTATAATTTAATAATGGAAATTGATTTTTTTCAACCATAAATTTTAAAGAAGAGATATGTTTAAATTTTATTCTATTCAAGTGATTGTATTGAGAGAGTTCATCATAGTTTAATTTATCATTTGAAATATGATAAAATATTTTATTTCTTAAAAATAAATTTTTATATACTTTAAAAAAGAGTTCATCCATTTTTTTTTGAATATGAATACATTAAAATGATCAAAAAAAAAAAAAAAAAAAAAAAAAAAAAATAAAAAAAAAAAGAAAAAAAGAAGAAATTATTTAAAATTGTTTTTTTTGAAAATAAATATCGTGATATTTTTTTTGTGTGATTGAAAAAAAAAAAAAAAAAAGAATTTATTTAATTTTTTGTTAAAAAAGTGAAATAATACAAATAGCATTACGTTTTTCAAATCATTTTATTTTTTCATTTTTAAACTGTTATGAATAAATTAAAATAAATTATGTATAAAAAAAAAAAAAAAAATAGGTTTTAAATTAATAATATAAGGTTGAGGTATTTAATTATTAATTTTTATTTTATATTTTTTAACCTTCTTAAATTATAATATATTTTTGATTTGCTTTAAAATGTAATTATTTGATAAAACCATTAAGAATGATAAAAAATTGTTTTTTTTTTTTTTTTTTTATAAAAAAAAAAATTTGGTGATTGTCGTAGTAATATAATTATCTACCTATCAACAATGACATAGTGCATAGATAAATCTTTCCTTTCTCTGTCATTGGATTAGTACCGATTTATATTAGGCAAACAAACACCTTTTTTTTTAAAATTATTTTGAGCCATCTGGAACAAGTTAACTGTTTGAATGGTTAGGTCATTTCAAAATTGATATTATTATTGAAATTTGATATTAATCTTGAAATGCACTATAGAGATTAACTATAATAATATAATTTGAGAATATTATACTCTTTTTTTTTTTTTAAATAAACAATAATAATAATAATATTTACTTTTTTTAAAGTTAAAGTGTCTTGGTTGGTTGTAAAGGTAATGGTGGGAAAAAAAAAAAAAACTCTTTAAATACTTTTCTTTTTTTTTTTTTCAAATAAAATCAAATTGATATATTAGGAAAATACCTTTTTTTGATTTAAAGATCTCACAAATTAGATTTTTTAAATAATAATTTTTCTAAAAAGGAATAGTTTTTCAAAGGTTTTTTATTTTTTTAATTAATTAAATTTTTTTTTTTTTAACTTTAAATTTGAAAATTTTATTTGTTTTTAAATATCAAAATGATCAAAAAAAAAAAAAAAAAAAGAAAAAAAAATAGAAATAAAAAAAGGAACAGAAATAAAAATACCATAAATACTATTGAGTTTTTTTATTTTTTTATTTTTTTTTATTTTTATTCTGGACCAAATACTAATTTTGGAGGTTCTAAATTATTTTCTTTTGAATAAAATGAAGGTTCTTTAGTTTGTAATAAAGATTGTGGGAATAAATGAATTGCAAGGTCATGGAAAATAAATTGAGTTGTATAATTATTTGGAAATAATAATTCATCATGAATTCCAAATGTTTTAGTGGTATAACTGAATGGTAAATGGTCCTCCTCAACCCTATTAATACTATCAATATATAAATTAAAACTATTTCCAATGATTATAATATTTGAAAGTGTTTCCCAATTCGCCCATAATACATTATCATATAATTTTCTACCACAAAATGGCATGTAAAATATTGTGAAATTTTCATCATTATTAGTAGTATTCGCTTTTCTTTTTCCTTCTTCATTAATTTCAATTAATTTAAAACCAATTTTTGATATTAATTGTTTCTCTAAATTATTCATAACTGGATCATATATATAAATTGATTCAATATTACTATACATTGATTTAATAGATGTTATATATGCTAATTGATCTAAACATTTCTTACTTGAACTAAAATCACCAATACCATAACATACTATTTCATTAACTTTTGAAAATATATCTTTAGTGTCACTTTCTTTATTATTGTTATTAAATTTATAATTAAATTGTAATTCAAGTATATCTTTAAAAAATTTAGTTTCTTTCATTTTATTTCTTTTTTGGAAATAATATTAGTTTTGAATTTTTGAATTTTTGAATTTTTTTTTTTTTATTTTTATATTTAAAAAAAAAAACATACTCTGATTCAATTAATGAATTATATAATTTAATTAATTGTTGTTCTTCTGATAATTCTTCAACTATTAATTTATTATTTTTCTTTTTCTTTTTATTATTATTATTATTATTGTTATTTTGTGGATTATTTTGTAATTCTTTTTCACTTTCTTGATAATTTGAAGTCCATTGATTTTGTTTTTCAAAATATTTATCTCTAATCTCTTTATTCTTTTTATTATCATTGGTTGTAATTGTTTGTTCAATCTTTTGATTTACTTTTAAAACTTTATTTTTTTTACCTTTTACAACAATTTGAAATCCATCTTCGTCTAGCAATGCTTCTGATTTTACTTGTGGTTGTTTATTATTATTATTTTTATTATTATTTGACATTTTAAGAAAATATAAATATGTCGTTTTTTTTTTTTATTTTCACTTTTTTTTTTTTTTTTTTTTTTTTTTTCATTCACACTTTTTTTTCATTTTATTTTTAATTTTTTTTTTATTTTTGTTTTTATAACAGTGACCCAATTTTATTTTTCAATATGAATGTTTATAAAAATGGAGTTTTAATCTTCAACTAGAGTATCAAACAATTGATTTTTGAGTAGCAGAACCTTTGGCTTTTGAATTGATTTCATTACCAAAAACTAACTAAATTCATAAAATAGTTTTACACTTTCAGTGATTCTTGGGCATTAGGATTAGATTCATGGATCCTAAAAATTTCGATAGTTGCTAAATTTATCAATTACAAATATTTTTTTAAAAAAAAAAAATAAAAAAATAAAAAAATAAAAAAATAAAATATAAAAAAGTTGGGAATAGAGGAAAAAAAAAAAAATTGGGAGGGACACAAATTTTTTTTTTTTTTTTTTTACAAACATTTTTTATTTAAAATAAAATGAAATAATAAAATAAAATTAAATTAAATTAAACTAAATCAAATCAAACCAAAACCAAAACCAAATCAAATCAAACCTAATCATATTAAAAATATTAGTAATCTATTAATATTTTTAAATAATAAATTTTAAAAAAAAAACCTAGAAATAATATATTAGTTTTTGAAAGGGAAGGAATGGAGAATTATTTTAATAATTTAAAAGTATGTGATTGGGAAAGTATACATACAAAACAATGGTTATTGGATTTACAAAAAAGTATTAAAGTTGATAACCATGTTTTAGATATGATTGGTTCTTTAAATGGTAAATTTTTATTATCAATGGAAAAAGAAACTTTTAAATATTTCGACAAAATCAATGGTGAATTATTATATGATTCAATTCAAAACTTTATACCATTCCATACCGAATATATCAAAGAAGCAAATTATTATAAAAAATTTAGTTTTAAAATGGTTGGATTCAATATAAAAAATATTAAAGAAAAGGGTCAAAATATTGATAAAATTAAAGAATTATATTTTAAATTAGTAAATTCAAAAAGTGGAGGAAAAAGAATAATTATAAGTGATAATAAATTAGACACAAAATCAATTGGTAAATATTTATATAACTTATATCAGACTGATAATAGACCAGTATTATATATAAATTGTAAAGGCGATTTCGAATGTACAAATAAAAATCTTGAGAAATCTTTACAATCATTATCAACAATTGAAACAAATCAAAGATTAGCATTACCATCAGGTAAAAGATACCTTTCAAAATTAATTATTGGTTTATTAGAAAACAATATAAGTGTAATTTTAAATGAATTTCATCAATTAGATAATATACCAAATATGATGGGTTATTTTCAACAAGATTTCGATAGTATAGGTGCATCAGTACAAAATGGTACTCTTTTTGTACTAAGCTCTGATGAAAAAAAGATGACCCATTTATTTTCAAGTGCAAGACCATTGTATATGAGAAATTTTCTCGATCACAACATAATAAATCAAAACATTTTATAGAATTTCATTTTCTAAAATTTCCATTGTGTCCAAACAACACGAGACCTACCTTCATGGTGGTTTTCAATATTTAATTATCTAAGATTTGGTGTTTTGGATTTGTATAGGGCGACATTATTTTTTTTATTTTTTTTTTATTTACTTTTCATAACAAGTTTTTTTTTTTTTTTTTTTTTTGGATATTGATATTTACAACACTAAATTTATTATAATAATGGAATTGAAATTTAATTATTAGAAAAAAAAAAAATAAATAAAACCAAAAAAGAAGATATTTAGATATTTATTTTCTTTCACTAAAAAATAAAAAAAAAAAATCTTTTTTTTTTTTTTCATTTTTTTTTTTTTTTTTTTTTTTTTTTTTTTTTTTTTTTTTGGTTTAAGTAATTGTTTATAAATAAATACCAAAAGAAATCATTATTATTATTATTACTGATTTTTAAAAAAAAAAAATGAATGAAGCAAATTGGAAATCATTGATTGAAAATTTATTACCAATTTATAATAAAAATGGAAATGATTGTAGTAAAATTAAAACAATGAGTTTGGGAAAGAGAATGATTTCAAGAAATTATTTAAATCATTTATATAAAGAAAATGGTGATATTTTAGAAACTATTGAACAAGATCAAATCAAATCTAATCCATTTTTAAAGGATGAAATATCAAATCAAAAAATTATTTTTAAATTTCAACCCCAATTTCCATCAATGGAATTAACAATTTTAAATTTTGTTAAATTATTATTTAAAGATGTTGATGATATTAATAATGATGGTGAATTATCAATTATACCATTCTCTGAATTTGGAATAATTAAATCAATGAAAAAAAATGAAAAAAACAATTATCATCAATTATTACTACAATATCAACCAAAAACAAATAATGATGATATAACAACAACATTATTAAATGTTTTAAAAAGTGATGATAAAGATGAAAAATTAAAAAAATTAGATTCTTATTGTTTTTCAAAATTAATAATAACAACTATTTTAACTAATCCTGCAAATGGTTGCTTTGAAAATTATTTATTTACACCAATGAAAAATGGTAATTTTAAATTGGTTTCAATGAATAATGAATTATCATTTGTACCAGAATCAACACAAACTATTAAAACTGGTATATTTTCAAGTGAAATTTCATTTTGTGTAAATACTTGTTTATTTATGTTAGAGCAAATGCATAACCCAATTGATAAAGAAATTATTAATAAATTGAAATCATTAGATGTTTTAACATTTTTAAAAGAATGGATATCATCAATTGGTGTAATTAATAAACAAATTAATAATTTAATTCATAAAGATGGTAATTGTGAAATTGGCAAAAAGAAACCATTCATTCATAGATCTGAAAATAATAAAACTTATCCATTAACTAAATTTCCAGAAGGTTCAATTAAATTATTATATTCAAAATTAATTAGATTAAAAGAAGTTTTAATTAAAGAATCAACTTCATTATCATCAAAGAAACCAATTACATTTTGGAAACTTTTAACAATTTTAGAACCATTAATTTCAAACCGTATGTATTTAAATAGAACTTGTTATACAACAAAAGTATCAGTTATTGAAAATTATAATTGGTATTTAAGAACTCAAGATATTTCAAGAAATCATGAACCAATGCCATTAATATCATCAAAAATTAAAGTTTCAAGGGGAATAAATAAAAAAAATAAAAATCAATATGGTTTAAAAGATTTAGAAGTAATTGATGAAGAAATTACATTTTATAAAAATATTTCATCAAATACTATGGATGTTGATTTAAAAAATTTAAAATCAAAATTAACAACGACAGCATCATATCCTTTTCAACCAATTTCAATTTTATTTGAAGAATTTTTAAACGGTAAATCTAATTTTAATGAATCACTAAGCACTTCACAAAAATCAATATTTTATGAACAAGTTTTGCCACTTTCAAAAGATTTAAGATATTTAAAATTTTTAAATAATGAATATTTAACAAATAAATTATTAATATCTTCACAATTTTTAAATGGTTTAAAAAGATTGGAAATTTGTGATTGCAAAAATCTTAAACAATTATCAAATGGTTCTGATGAATTAAAATTACCAACAGTTTCTAAAATGTTGGTTTCCAATTGCACAAATTTGAAAACAATTAATATTTTCACATTAAGTTTAAAAACATTAAATATTAAAAATTGTGAAAATCTTAAAGAATTTCAAGTTTATGCACCAGTTTTAGAGAAATTAAAATTACAATCAACATTGATAACTTCAAAATTATTATTAAAATTAGATGAATCAAAGTTTTTAAAATATATTAATTTTTCAAATTCAACAATTAATGGTGTTTCAAAATCAATTGATAGTTTATCAAATTCAATTTGTTTAGATGTATGGGAGAATCTAATTGAATTTAAAGCAATTAATTTAAAATCACTTTCAAAAATTACAATTTCAAAAGAATTAAAACATTTAAAACTTTTAGATTTTAATGGTTGTTCAACATTGGTTGATATTTTTAATTTTAAAAGAAATGGAAATGGTCTAGTTCCTTCTTTAGAAATTTTAAATTTAAATGGCACAACACTTGAAGATAATGAAAAACAATTAATAATTTTTAATAATTTAAAAAATAAATAAATTATTTTATTTTTATTTTTATCTTTTTTATTTTTATTTTATTTTTATGGATGAATTGAAGTCCAACCATCACCAAGTCTAAGAATGATTTCACCATTACCAGATGGTACTGGATTAACACCTGGGAATAAATCATTTAAATTTAAATGATATGCATTGATTGTATTATTACATAATACAAAAACACAACCTGAATTTTGTAAACTTGTTAACATTGGTTGAAATTCTGGATTTGAATTTAAATAAACATTATAACCTTTTCCAAATGCAACTAAAATTATCTCTAATCTATTAATTAATCTTGGATCTCTATAAGCATTATAGATATTTATGAGTGTTGAATTAATTAAACCAAAATCATTAGTATCTAAAATGTACATTGTTTTATAGAGACTATGAATTGGTTTTGCTGGTTCAAATTTAACATCATTAACGACATTGATTGAATTTGTATTAATTATTGATGTTGATTTTGAAACATAAATTAATCCTAATATTAATATTAATAATAAAATTGTTGATTTCATTTTTTTTTTTTTTTTTTCTTTTTTTTTTTTTTTTAATATTATTAGCTTTTAATTTTAGTTTTAAATAAAAAAAAAAAAATAAATAAAGTAATATATCGAAATTATTTGTGGTTATACTATAAAATAAAAAATTGAAAAATAAAAAAAATTTCTGTTTAAAAAAAAAAAAAATAAAAAAATAAAAATAAAAAAAAAAATAAAAAAAAAATAAAAAAATATCATTGGATAGTTCCAAAGAATGAAACGTATTCCAAATTCTTTTTTTAATAATATAAAAAAAAACTAAAATAATAACACAAGATACAAAAAAATAAGGTTGGTTGGAAAAATTTCACCACTCAAGTTGTGAAAAGTAATTTTATCTTTTTTTTTTTTTTGTAAAAAAAGAAATGTAAGAATTAGAAAAAAAAAAATAAAAAAAAATAATTAAAGAAAAAGAAATGGTTTTTTTTTTTTTTTACAATTAATTTTAAATAGTCGGATAAAGATCAACAACTAAAACAAAATTAATAAAAATGATTAAATAATGTATTTTATTATATATTTTACATAATTGTTTGTGAGAAGCACTTTCATCACTAGTTTTAATTGTTTGTTTAGAAACATTTTCTGTGGACAATTGATGGACCTGATTCGTCATATTCTTCTTTGGAGATCCACATTTGTTGGAAAGTTGAGAGTGAAGCTAAGATAGATCCACCAATCCAGACAGAGTATTTACGTTCTGGTGGGGCAATGATTTTAATTTTCATGGTTGATGGGGCTAAAGCAGTTAATTCTTTGTTCATACGATCAGCAATACCTGGGAACATAGTTGTACCACCAGATAAGACGACATTACCGTATAAATCTTTACGGATATCAACATCACATTTCATGATGGAGTTGTAGGTGGTTTCGTGGATACCAGCTGATTCCATACCTAAGAATGATGGTTGGAAGAGGGCTTCTGGGCAACGGAAACGTTCATTACCGATGGTGATAACTTGACCGTCTGGTAATTCGTATGATTTTTCGAGGGCTGATGATGAAGCAGCAGTTTGCATTTCAGCTTCAAAGTCGAGGGCAACGTAGGCTAATTTTTCTTTGATATCTCTGACGATTTCTCTTTCAGCAGTGGTGGTGAATGAGTAACCACGTTCAGTTAAGATTTTCATCATGTAATCAGTAAGATCACGACCAGCTAAATCTAAACGTAAGATGGCATGTGGTAAGGCATAACCTTCATAGATTGGAACAGTGTGGGAGACACCATCACCTGAATCCATAACAATACCGGTGGTACGACCAGAGGCATATAAGGATAAGACAGCTTGAATGGCAACGTACATGGCTGGGGTGTTGAAGGTTTCAAACATAATTTGGGTCATTTTTTCTCTGTTAGCTTTTGGATTTAATGGGGCTTCGGTTAAGAGAACTGGGTGTTCTTCTGGAGCAACACGGAGTTCATTGTAGAAAGTATGATGCCAGATTTTTTCCATATCATCCCAGTTGGTAACGATACCGTGTTCAATTGGGTATTTGAGGGTTAAGATACCTCTCTTTGATTGGGCTTCATCACCTACGTAAGAGTCTTTTTGACCCATACCGACCATAACACCAGTGTGTCTTGGACGACCAACAATTGATGGGAAAACAGCACGTGGGGCATCATCACCAGCAAAACCGGCTTTACACATACCAGAACCATTATCGATAACTAAAGCTTGAACATCTTCACCGTCCATTTTATTATTGTATTATATTTAAATATTTGTTTATTAAAACTATAGAAAAAAAAAAAAAATGATTTAATTTTTCATTTTATACCCCCTTGAAAAAAAAAAAAAAATAAAAAATAAAAAAATTAAAAACCCAATAAAATCCCATTTTTCAAAAAAAATAATAAAAAAAATTCAAAAAAAATTTTATTTTTTTAAAATGGCTAATTTTAATTGAAATTAATATGAAATGTGGGTAACCCAATTATTTTTTTTGAAAATTATGAAAATTTTTTTTTTTTTTTTTCAAAATATCTCCGAACCATCTATTCATATAAAATAAGTAAAAAAAAAAAAAAAAATAAAAAAACTAAAAAAGATATTTTTGGTAAAAGATAATTCAATATTTTAATTTTTTTATTTATTTTTTTTACTTATTTTATTTGGATGTTAAAATATTTTACCATTTTTTTTTTTTTTTTTTACTTTTTTATTTTTTAATATTGATTTAATATTAATAAAAATTAATAATTCTCATATGGAGAAGGTAATGGAAATAAAGATTCAAAAAAATTTGATATATCATTAATGATTTGATTATTTAAATAATGACTTTGAGAGTTTGGAAAAGTTTCAAATTTAAATAAATCATTTAAACAAATTGTTTTATAATGTTCTTGATTTTCAATTACAATATTTAAAGCTTCTTTATAATTTTCATTTGTTAATGCAAAGTATTGATTATTTAATTTCATATTTTTAAATTTCCTTGAATACTTCTTAACAAATTGATTATACACAAATGGAATTTGAATATCATTTGAATTTCTGAATTTATTACTAGACGTAATTGAAAGTTCATTCTTTAAATCAAAACTTAATATTGACCAAATCTCTTTATTGAATACTTGAATACCATGTTGTGCATTAAATCTTGACTTTGTTGAATTCCCAACTCTATCCAACACCCTATTGGTATTGACTAAAGTTTGAGTCCAAACATCTTTTCTTGATATATTCGGTGTCCAACTTGACACAATTTCATTAGTTTCAAATAAATTATGATAATATTCATTATCAAAGAAATCATCAATTTCAACTTTTTCTCTAAAAAATAAATCATCATTTGAATATAAAAAACAATTTGAAACTTGGTTTGGTAAATTCCAAAAATTCGATTCAATTGAATTCGAATTAAATGTTGGTAAATCTTTTCTAAAAAATAAAAAATTATTAATTATAAATTATAAATTATTAAAAAAAAAAAAAAAAAAAAAAAATATAAAAAAAAAAAAAGATTTACTTACTTATTTTTATAAAATTTTTCATGAAATATAAATTTAACATTATCACTATTTGATTGATTAAACCATGAAGGTATTTGATTAGCAGTTATTATATAAATTTTATTTATCCATGGTGCATATTTTCTTACACTTCTTAATGAATATTTTAAACTACCATAATCTCTAAATCTTTGTGATTCCTCTTCATTATCATAATTTTCTTCTTCTTCTTCATCTTCTTCTTCATCTTGTTGTTTTAATTTTTTTAATTTTTCATTTTTTTGAATTTTTTCTAAATTATGATAATAAATTCTACTTTCAATATGTTTTAGATCTGAGCCGTTGACCCATGTATATATTAAATCAATATCTTCACAATATCTACTTTCTTTGAGACTATCCAAAACAGGTGTCCTACTTTTAATTATAATTGATTTGGTTAAATCTTCATCAAATTCGTGATGATGTTGATGATGTTGTTGTTCTAATAGCTTTTTATTAAACTTTAATTTATTTTCATTCATTAACAAATAAAAACTAAATAATACAAATAATGATAAAATAAATAAATAAACATATGAAATTTTATTTTTACAATATGTCAATTTTTTGGATATCATCTTTTTTTTTTTAATTTTTTAAAAAGATTTATTTACAAAACTACTATATTTGTATTTATTATTATTATTATTATTATAGTTTTTTTTTTTTTTTTTTTTTTTTTTTTATGTTCCTTTTCCTTTTTTTTTTTTTTTTATTTTATTATTTTTTTTGAATTGTTTATATTTCTTTAAATTGTTTATTTTCCTTTTTCTTATTATTTTACCTTTTTTTTATTTTTTTATATTTTTGTTTATTTTTTTTTTATTTTATTTTTTTTTTCCATTTATGGCACAAATGGCAAAGGTTGGAATATTCCATTTTTAAATATTTTTTGACCACATCATATCTTCAATTCCAAATATCTTTATTTAATTTTTTAAAACAAAAAATATTTTATACTCTGAAATCAAACATTGGTATGGATTTCCTAGCAACTACAAAGACAAAGAAAAAAACTAAAGTTTTTTTTTTTTTTTTTTTTTTTATAAAAAATATACCAATTTTTTAAATGTCTATTTTATTAAAAATTTATTCCCTCTTGTAGTTTTTCGAAATAAAAAACAATTACAAATTAAAAATTAATGATTAATTAATATATTGAAATTAAAAAAAAAAATAAAAAAAAATTTTAAAAAATAAAACAATTAAAATCATTTTTTTCTTATATAATTTTGTGTATTTTTGAGTGCTCTATTTATCTATACTAAAATTCATAATAAAAATAAATCATTGTTTTTAAAAAAAAAAAAAAAAAAAAAAAAAAAAAAAAAAAATAAATAAAAAATAATTTCAAAAAACAAACTATATTAAATCTCAAAAGTTACTGTTTGAAAACAAAACCATTTTTTTTTTTTTTTATTTTTTTTTCTAAATACTACTTACTATATAAATATTTCTAAAAATGTAAAAAATGTGTTTTTTTTATTTTTTTTAATTTTTCTTTTTTTTTTTTTTTTACGCTTTCCATCCCCAATTTTTTTTTTTTATTTTTTTTTTTATTTTCGTCAAAAAATAATTAAGATAAAGATTAACACACCATGTTTAATATTTGAATAATGTAAACAAAAAAAAAAAAAATAAAAAATAAAAAAAAAAACCTATTCTAATATCTTTTTAATATTATTTTTTAAAGGTTAAATAACATATTAGAATTATTGCAAGCAAAAAGTGGTTTTGACAATAATAATAGTAATAACAATAATAACAATAATAATAATAATAATAATAATGACAATATTGAAAAACTTAAATTATTTTCAAAATCACAAATATTATTATTACCACAACCCCAAATAGATAACCAACCCTCATTTTATTATCAAGATAAAGTTGAATCGATTAAACCAATCATACAGGTAAAGGGTATAGGAGTTCTTTCAATACCATGTAGTGATGAACAAATTAGAAAAGTTATTAAAACCTATGGAACTCGTGAATCATTTGTAAAGGGATATGATACAATCAATGATATCGAAGTAAGAAAAGTTTGGAAAATCGATCCTGATTCACTAGAGTTTTTAATTGATAAACCTCCAATAAAGAGAGTTTTAAAATCAAAATTAATTATTGATCAATCACCATCATCACCATTTCCATCACCATCACCAATAAAACCAAAAAAATCAACAAAGGAGCCAAAAGAGCCTACAGAACCAGCAGAACCAACAACAGAATCAACAATAGAGGAACCAAATTCCATCGAAAAAACAGACGTAATAAATAAAATAGCAGATGAAATGGAGGATATATCTACTGGTGATCAACAATCTAATGAAAAGATACTTGCAAAGGATATACCTCAAATTGAGCCATCTACTACAAAAACAACAACAACAACAACAACAACAACAACAACAACAACAACAACAACAGCAGTAGTAGCAGCAGCAATTGAAACAATTGAACAACCATCTAAAGTGATGCTAAATAAAGAAACTTCTTTGATATCCTCAACACCAGATCTTATAGAAGTGGAAAAGAATAATTTATCAACATTACCCACTTCTAAACCAAAAAAATCAAGAGCAAGAGCAACAAAACCAAATGGAGAATCTACAACCAAATCAAAAAAAACCAAAACAGTTTCAAATGAATCATCAACAGACATAACAGAATCAAGTACATCAGAGCCAACAACAACAGCAACAACAGCAACAGCAACAACAACAACAGCAACAACAGCAGCAGCAATAACAACAACAATAACAACAGCAACATCAACAACAGGAGAAACCAAAACAGAAGATACTAAAGAAACAACAACACCAAGAGTAAAAAAAACCAAAACAACACCAGAATCACAATCACAATCAACATCCTCTCAATCTCAGAAACCGCCAAGATCAAGAAAACCAAAACCAAAGAATGAAATTGATAAATGGAAAATTGCATTGGATGAGGTAGTTGAAAAGGTTAAAAAAGGATTAGGTATTGATGAAAATGAAATATTGGAAGCAAATTTCTCAAATCTCTACGTTTATGACAAAGGTGGTAAATTTTCTATACCTCATGTAAATACTGAAAAAGATAAGAGAATGTTTGCAACTTTAACATTTGTTTTACCAACTCAATTGAAAACACCCCACAAAGGTGGCCAATTATTAATTACACACAACGGTGAAACCATTCAATTATTTCAAGAGAATAATTCACTTGATAGAGTCATTGTTAATAGTATTAATAATGGTGATAATAACAACAACAATAATAATAGTAATAATAATAATGATGATTTACTCTCAAATACACTAACTGAAAGTATCACTAAAACAACAGCTACAACAACAACAAAAACAACAACAACAACACAAACAAATAAAGAGATAGAAACCACAAATTCAGCACCAATAGAAAATTTAGAGGTAGAAATGTCATCATCAAATAAACTTAGTCCAAATGATTTTCAAATAAATTATTCATCATTCTATTCAGATTGTGTTTGTGAAATGAACCAGGTTACCAAAGGATTAATGGTTTGTTTAGTTTATAATTTAATAAGAAATGGTAAAAAACCTATCAACAACAACAACAGCAACAATATAGCAACAAAACAAGTTCCTTCATTAGTAGATGAAAATGATATTTCACAAGATAGTATTTTACCAATTGATAATAAACAATCACAACAACAACAGCAAGAAAATAAAAATCAAAAAGATATCCAGGCAGAAAAAGAAAATAATGAAATAGAAAAAGAAAAAGAAAATAATGAAATAGAAAAAGCAAATGATAAAGAAGAAGAATTAATGGAAAAATTATTTAAATCAATATCAAAACAACTTGAAGAGAAACAAATGACCGGATATTTATTAGAACATAAATATACCTATAAATATTTCGATTGTTTAAAAGGTAGAGATAGAATAGTTGGTGAAAGATTAAAAAGAATATCTAAAGAATTGGATTGTAATTTCTATTTGACAGGTATTAATTTCTCTGGAAATATTGATATAAACTCTGAATTATCATCAGAAACAAAGACAACAAAATTAAAAAAAACAACCACAGAAACATCAACAACAGCAGCAGCAACAATAACAACAACAGCTAATTATTGTAATTTATATGATTTTTATGATTTAGAAAAAGAGAAACAACCATTAAAATTCAGTTTATTTAATTTCCAAGACTTAATTTTACCAACAAACTCTTTAAAATTATTTCTTTCCAAAAAATATATTCAACAACAACAATACTATAAATGTTTTGATAGTTTTACAAATGAAAGTAAACAAATCTATAATCCAACCATTATAATCATCTTTAAAAAATGTGACATGAAAGAAATTTTAAAAAAATATTCTATTGATAAATATAGAGCGAATTTACAAATTTTTAAATTAAATTATATGAAAAATAATAATAGTATCAGCTGGGATAACAACAACAACAACAACAACAACAACAACAACAACAACAACAACAACAATGAAGAGGAAGTAATAACATTTTTAAAATCATTACCAGCAAGAAAATTCATTGAATTTGAAAAAGAAATTAAAGAATTATTAGCAATGGTATATAAAAACAATGAGCAAGGTGAAATTAAATTTAAAACTTTGTTAAATCAATTTTTAGAAGACCCAATTGAATTTATAAATTCTTTTTTATCCATTAATGAATCAAATAAAAATGATAATAATAATAATAATAATAATAATAATAATAATAATAATAATAATAATAATAATAATAATAATAATAATAATAATAATAATAATAATAATAATAATAATAATAATAATAATAATAATAATAATAATAATAATAATAATAATAATATAATTGAACAATTTACAGAAAAAGAAATATCAGATACATTATTAAGATATAAAAAGAATGAATATACAGATATTAGAAAAGTTAAAGAAAGAATTGAAATTTTTGAAAAACAATTATTACCAGCTCATGAAAAGTATCCAGATAGAGTTAGTTTTAGAGGATTAAGTTGTTTTTTAGAAACTTTTCAATCGAAAATTTTACCACCAATTTCATTTGAAGGTGGTAGTATTATTGGAAATGTTAATTCTTCGATTGCATCAACATTATCAATTTCTTCAGCCGTATCTGGTGCGACGGCATTAAAATTTTCAAATTATTGGTTACCAATATTTGTAAAGTATCAACCAAATAGTTTCATTGATAACTTACGTACTAGATTATTTCAACTTTATAAATCAATTGAAAAACCAAATGCAACTCAATACAATCAAATTATTACCTATTATGATCGCGTCAATCCATTACTTTTAAAAGATAAAATTCAATTTCAACATTATTTCCTATCACTATTAAATGGTTATAACCTAAGTAAAAGAGAACCAACTATGATTCAACTATTTCAAGTTTGGATGTTATATTTACTTTTAGGTGATAGTGTTGAAAGAAATTTCAATGGTTTCGATAGTGATGATAGTGATAATGAAGATGATATTTTCATTTCAAAAGATGGTAAAAGTATTTCAACAATTAATCAAATTAATAATATTAATAATAATAATATTAATAATAATAATAATAATAATAATAATAATAATAATAATAATAATAATAATAATAATAATAATAATAATAATAATAATAATAATAATAATAATAATAATAATAATAATAATAATAATAATAATAATAATAATTCAAATAGTTTAATTAAAATAAATGATAATAATATAACAAAAACTATATTATTATTACATAATGGTCAAATTGAATATGCTAAAACTTTATATAATCAATATAATCAGCATGAAGAAAACTATATGGAATTAATTGAAATTTTTGATTCAAATATTGGTTTAGTTATAAATAATGAAAATTTTAGTTTTGAAGCATTGAAAATATTTTTAAAACATTTTACAAATACTTCATTTTTAGAGAAATATAAAGATGTTGAAGTTTCATCCTATTCATTTTCACCAATTCCAGCTTGTGGTCCAAGAAATTGTTCAGAATGCGAAGTTGTTAACAAATTCCTTAGATCATCAAAAGATGTTAAATTAATATTTCATTCACTTTCAAAAGATGTTAAAAATGTAAAGAATCATCTCTCTTCAAATAGTTGTATTCACATCAAAGATTTAATAAATTTAAAAACAAGAAAAAAGTTAAAATCAAATAATAATAATAATAATAATAATAATAATAATAATAATAATAATAATAATAATAATAATAATAATAATAATAATAATAATAATAATAATAATAATAATAATAATAATCATCTTGTAAGTGATGATAATGACGATAATGGTGATGATGATAATAATAATAACAATGATAGTGATGAATCAATGATGTTATTAGATGAAAATCAAGATGGTAATCAAACTGATGATGAATACTACTATTATGAACAAGGTGATCCAAGACTTAGAAAAATAGAAATTTGTAAATCTTTACCAAAAGATTCAATTCATATTGATGTATATAGAAAGCATTTAGATGAATTAGGATTTTTATTAAAGTTTTCAAACTATTCTGAACACTTTTCAAGTTTTATTCCAATCTTTGAAGAAGCAATTAAAAAATCAACCCTCAAATTAGATAATTGCAAAAAATATTAAACTCTCAATAAATTGTTCCTTTGTAAATATTTGATTTTTAATATTATTTTTATTTTATTTTTATTTTTATTTTTTATTTTTTATTTTTTTTTGTTTTCCCAAAGGGATAGGACCTTTACTTTGGGTAATTAATTTATATGTTGTATTTTTTATTTGTATAATATGTTATCATTTTTATATTTGCAACTATTAAATGAATTATAACAGTGTTTTTTTTTTTTTATTGGGACCATCTAAAAAATTTCAAAACTCATACCAAGATAAGATTGGACTAGAAAAGAAGAATAGTTCATTAGTTGGTAATATCCAAAGATTTTTAATCTCTGGTGTTCACACATTAATGGCCATTTAAATGGTATTAATTATTATGCTTGATTCTTTCTAAAAAAAAAAATCAAACTCTTTTAAAGCAGATTTTTCAGTTTTAATCTTTTTATTTTTTTTGCTGGATATTATTTGAAAAATGTAAATGCAATAATGGTACAATTATTTGAATTTTTTTTTTGTATTATATAATTATTTTTTTATTTTTCTTCAATTTTTTTTTTTTTTGTAATTACTTTTCAAATAAATAAAATAATAATTTAATCCAAAAAATAAAAATATAACATCTATTTCAAAACAAGAGTAGATAAAAAACTAAAAAAAGTATGGACAAATTATTTAGTAGATAAAATTTCAAACACTGCTAAAAAGGAAAAAATGCATTGCGTCTGCAAAAGCCAAAACAATAAATTTATTAATTTAAAAAAAATAAAATATCTTTTTTTTTATTTTTATTTTTATTCCCATTTTTATTTTTAAAAAAAAAAAAAAAAATCAGTTTGAAAATGATTTTGAAAACTGGATGAAATTTGGAAAATAATAATATTCATTTTGATAGGTTGTGTTTACATGTAATTTGGTATTTTTATTTATTTTATGAAAAAACGAAAAAAAAAAAACGAAAAGAAAAAAACTAATAAATAATATGCACAATTTCATTTCTTCTAAAATTTATTGTAAAGTTGGTGGTGGAGCACTGTAGGGATTATATTGATAAAAATTTTGGGGAAATTGTTGATGAATTTGAGGTTGCATTTGAGAGTTAATATTAATTGGACTTTGAATCCATCCATTATTGATGTTATTATTATTATTATTGTTGTTGTTGTGGTTATTTCCATTTATATCATGAATATTGGAACCATTATAGATTGGGAAAATGGGAGCCATTTGTTGAATTGGTGGTGGTGGAGGTGGTTGTGGAGTGTGATGAGGTAAATATTGTCTTTGGAAATCCATTTGATATTGCACATGTTGAATTGGTGGTGGTGGTGGTGGTGGAATTTGATGAGAATTTTGGTGTCGTAATATATTTCCCTCATTATTACCAAAACTATTTATATTATTACTATTCATATCCATATTTCCATTTCCATTTCCATTATTATTATTTATACCATTAATATTACTGTTGTTATTATTGCTATTGTTATTATTTAAAAATGATTTGGGAATATGTCTAACATTACTATCATCACCGTCATTTGCCCTGTAAAATGGTGAAAATACTATTTATATAAAAAAAAAAATTAGTATATTTTACTGAAAAAAAAAAAAAAAAAAAAATAAAATAAAAAAATGATAATATACATTTTCCAACAACTTGTTCAGTTTGTGAAGATTGAAAAGATTGTGGTGAAGAAGGTGAAGAAGGTGAATTTGATTTTGGTGATGATTGACTTGAAGTTGGAGTTGTATTAAAATTAGTTATTATTGTTGGTGGTTGTTTTTGTTGTGGCTGCTGTTGTGGCTGTTGTTGTAATTGTTGTTGTTGGGTAATCATTTCTTCATCTCCTTTTGTTGAAGATTTTGATTTTGTTTTTTTCGTTTTTTGTGTTTCTATTTGAAAAAAAAAAAAAAAAAATAGTTATTATTAATATAATGAACTTAATAATGATAATAAAAAAAAAAAACTTACTTTTTTCTTTATCATCTTGTTTGTTTTTATCTACATTATTTTTATTTGAATTATTTAAATTATCATCAATTAAATCTTGAAGTGATAAATCATGTATACTTCTTTTATTCTTTGTTTCTTGTTTTTGTCTTAGATAATATT
>NC_007088.5:4511254-4576254 GCF_000004695.1 Dictyostelium discoideum AX4
AGATTTAACGGTTGGTGCTGATACAGCAACCAAGAGAATTTTAGAGGCAATCGATTCAATTCTATCGACAGCAGTTTCACATCAACGTAGTTTTGTCATTGAAGTTATGGGAAGAAATTGTGGTTGGTTGGCATTGGCATCGGGTGTTGCAACAGGTGCAGATTATATATTGATACCTGAATCACCACCAGATGATGGTTGGGAGCAAACTATGGCTGATAATCTTGAAAGGGGTAGATTGTCAGGAAGAAGATGCAGTTTGGTCATTGTGTCAGAAGGTGCAATCGATCGTCAAGGCAAACCAATCACTTCAGCCTATGTTAGACAATTCCTTGAGGATAAAGGCCACGATGCAAGAATCACCATTCTTGGTCATGTACAACGTGGTGGTACACCAACATTTTTAGATCGTTACATTGCAACTCGTATGGGTATAGAAGCAGCAAACTATTTCTATGATTCAACCATTGAACAATTGAAACAACCTGTATTGATCGGTATGAGTGGTATGGATACCATTCGTTCACCATTGATGGAATGTGTACAAAAGACTCAATCAATTGCATCACTCATCAAGGAGAGACGTTTCAATGAGGTTGTCGATGTTAGAGGTGGTATGTTTAAAGAGTTTTATGAGATCTTCATTGCATGTTCAAATTTACATCGTAGAAAGGTTGAGAGCAAGGGAATGGGTGTTTTAATACTTCATAGTGGTGGTCCATCACCAGGTATGAACCCATGTGTTCGTGCTTTCACTCGTTTAGGTATTGATCATGGTTACACAATGTATGGTTGCTTCAATGGATTTGGTGGTTTAGCATTGGGTGAAATTGAACAATTACATTGGATGACTGTAAATGGTTGGTCTGTTATGGGTGGTGCAGAATTGGGTACCAATCGTTCCATTCCAAATGATAGTAACATAGAGGCTATCATTGCAACTCTTGAACGTTTTAAAATCAATGCAATTCTAATGTTTGGTGGATTCAATGGTTATTTGGGCATAGCAAAACTCTACGAATATAGAGAGAAATATCAACAACTTAAACGTATCTCAATCATTGGTGCACCTGGTACCATTGCAAACAACGTACCAGGTACAAATATCTCAATTGGAAGTGATACCTCTTTGAATAACACATTGGATGCATTAGATAAAATCAAACAATCAGCAGTGGCATCACGTCGTTTATTCGTCGTGGAGGTCATGGGTGCCCATTGTGGTTATTTGGCTGCAATGAGTTCTTTAACCTCAGGTGCTGAACGTTCATATATAATGGAAAGAGGTATCACATTGAATACACTAACCAAGGATTTGGAAATGTTTGTTGAACGTTTCAAACGTGAACATAGAATTGGTCTAATTATTAAGAGTGAACTTGCTAGCAACACCTACTCAACTCATTTCATTTATTCACTCTTCAAAGAAGAAGGTAAACATTTATTCGATGTCCGTGAATCTATACTCGGTCATTTACAACAAGGTGGTACTCCTTCTGCAATTGATCGTATCTTTTCAACTCGTTTAATGAATCATTATTATCAATTCTTGGAAAACGATCTCAAAGAACATGGTCATCTTCAAATGAATGGTTGTATTGGTTTCATTGATGGTGGTATTCATTACACTCCAATGCAAGAAATGATCGAAGAAATGTCTGATAAATTTAGACGTCCTCGTTCCCAATGGTGGATGGATTTGGTTGAAACCTCTCAAAATATCTCTGTTTTCCCTTTAGATGACCCTTCCTCTACTAATTTCGAAGGTTGTAATTCAAATTTATCGGAACAAGATAGACCTATTAAAAAATCTGATATTTCTTCTCCAACCTCTTATTCTCAAAAAACTTTTGACCCAAATGTTAATCCACAATTTACTCTATAAATAAATAAAAAAAATAAAAATTAACAAAAAAAAAAAAAAAAAAAAAAAAAAAAAAAAAAGAAATAATAGCCAATATATTTTCCATTTTATTATTTATTACTTTTTTAAAATTTATTTTTCCTTTTTTTTTCTATTAAAATAAAAAATATTTATTTTCCAATTAAAAAAAACTTTAATTTTTCAAACCAAAAATATCAATAAATAAAAAAAAAAGACAAAAAAATAGAAAATTAAGGGAGTTTTCTTAAAATTTGGTAAATATTATTTAAGATTTAAAAGATCAACAACTATAGCAAACCAATAGTAATATCTTAAAAATTTACCATTTAAATAAGTGACATAATTTAATCGGGTTTGTAATATTTATAGATTCTGAATAATAATAATTTTAAAAAACTAATTAGATATTTAAGTAAAATTAATTTTTTTTTTTTAAATAGAGAATTCAAAATAAATAAAAATAAAAAAATAAAATTAAAATTTTTTTTCAATATCGATTTCAATCCTCCCAAATAATTTTTATTTGAAAAGAAAATATCTTTTTTTTTTTTTTTTGATTTTTTTTTTGATCTTTTCCACTGCTTTTTACTTTTTTTTTTTTATTTTTTTATTTTTATTTTTTTTACTTTATTTTTTTAAACATATTACAGTGTTATTATTTTTATCATTATTTTTTTTTTTTTTTTTTTTTTTGATTTGTATATATATTTATTTTCAAAAAAAAAAAAAAAAAAAAAAAAAAATAAAGAATGAAATTAGTTTTTATTTTTATACTTTCAATATTGTTTTTTTATATAAAACAAATTGAATCATTAACTGGTACAGTAACATTAGTTGAAGATAATTACTCTCATATTCAATTTTGTAGGCCAACTTTTTTTGTAAATGTTACTTCAAGTGAAATGTTAAGTACCTTATATTTTAGGGATTTAAATGGTGTAACTAATGGACCAATATTTGCAGAGACATATCGGGAATTTATCAGTCCTAATTATTATCTTTCAGGATACCTTACAAGTGGTTTTTATCAACCAAATCCAATTAGCACATTGCATGCCCAAGATTCACAATATGGAAATGAACAGAATATTCAAGCAGATATTAGTTATGTTTGTGAATTGCCACCAGTTATTAATATTACCGAACCTGTTTGCATCAATTTAAAACCACTCAAATTAGAGACAACATTTTATGTCTATGTTGAAAATTTAAAAAAGAGAATTCAACTCATTGATAGTATAAATCCATCTACTTCATCTCCTTTTTCACTATTATTCATTAGCTCTGAACCATATTTCTTAAAGTTTAATTTAATTTTTGAACATTCAAATAAAGGTGCAATTATAAAATCAGAGTTTCTTACATTTCATTTAACATATGATGTATTGACAAATTTTACATTAAATATTGTACCACCAATTAAATGTAAGTTTTTATTATTATTATTTTTATTTTTCTTTTACAAAAAAATAAAATTACTAATATTTAATTTATTATTTATTTTATTTTAGATAATATAAATAGTGAACTTCTTAAAATTTCTCAATACCCAAGTACTTCATATACTACATCGAATAATTGGGATATTAATAATATGGTTTTTATTAAAGGTTCAAATATTGATCAAAATTTATTTTTATATGGTCTTTATAATTCAACTAGTATCTTTGATAAAAATCAATTTTTCTCTTTAGTTTCTGGAAATAATACCAATGGAAAATTTTTGTTTGTGTCCTCTTCTTTTCCAGTAAATAGAGATTTAACTCCATCCACAATAAATTTCAATCTTTTTGACTATGGTAACCAAAGTAATTTTGATGATTCTTCTATTACAAATGATGGTAATTATTATTATTATTATTATTATTATTATTATTATTATTATTATTATTATTATTATTATTATTATTATTATTATTATTATTATTATTATTATTATTATTATTATTTCTTTTTAATATTATTATTAATTAATTTTTAAAATTTAAACTTTTAGCTATTTTATCTAATTTTGTTAATTTAGGTGCTCTAGAATATACTACACCATTTAAATGGAATAATTTTTATTTTACTTGTAAATATCCAGATGATTATAAATTATCTTTAAAGTTTGGTTTAAATAATTATTTTTCACCTATTTATCCATTTGGTTTAATGAAATTAAGTACTGATGGAAGTTGTAAATTTGATGTAAGTACTTTAAATAAGGATAAATTTTATTTATTATTATTGTTATATAAAATTAAATTTATTAATATTGATTAATTTTTTAAAAGTTTAAATGGGCTAAAGGATCAAATGAAGTTACACTTTTATCAGATACAGGTCATAGATATTATTATCCACCAACTACAAGTGCTGATGCATCTAAACCAACTTTTGTTGATTTTCAATTATTTTATCCAAGAGGTGGTGATGGAAATTATGCAATATTAAGCGCACATATTATTGATTCTGGTTCTGGTTTCTCATTTTTATACTATGGTGGAAATTATATAACAGCTGCAGATTTAATAAATGGTACAATTAATGATGGTTTTTATGAAAAATTAATATATGTAACATTTGATACCACATGCCGAATTGGTGATATTGATTCAAACATTGATTTATGTAATCCTGATCCTTCCAATCAAAACATTAAATTTTATTATGGTTTAAACCCATCAGATTTTATACCTTATTTAGTTGGTAAATATTTTTTTTTATTTTTTATTTTATTTTTAATAATATTAATTTTTAATAATATTAATTTTATTTGTATTTTATTTTTTTTATATAAATTAGATACTGATTTTGAAATTACAAGATTTGATTTTGAAAGTTCAGTTTATGATATATCGGAATCTGGTAAATTAGTAACATTTTATTTAAATTATTCAAAAGCTCAATCAGATATTCCAATTTCTTTCTTTTTAACAGATAGAAATTATGGTGATAAATATATTGATATAAATAGTAAATCAAATCGTTATTTAATGGATAAAGATTTAAATTTATTTAAAATCACATTTTATATCCCACCAAAATTATGTACTGGTACCTTACCATTTTTAATTTCACTACAGTAGCGTAGTGAATTTTATTATTTAATTTCACTACAGTAGCGTAGTGAAAAAAAAAAATCACTGACCTTAAATTTTTTTTTTTTTCAAAAAACAAATAAAGTTTATTAAATTGAAATTTTATTTTTTGTTTTAATTATTATTTTATTTATTTTTATTATAATTATTGTTAATTTTTTTTTTTTTTTTTTTTTTTTTTTTTTTTTTTTTCAATTTTTTTTTTTAAATTTTTTTCAATTTTTATTTGTTTATTAAATTGTAATTTTATTTTTTGTTTTAATTATTATTTTATTTATTATTATTGTTAATTTTTTTTTTTTTTCAATTTTTTTTTTTTTAATTTATTTTTATTAATTTATTTTTATTAACTCCCTGAGTTGTTCAATTGCTTGATTTACCATATCACTGTAAACACTGCACACAATTGAATTTTTTCTAGCTTTGTTACCTCTGGTGCATTTGATGTTTTTGCATTTTCCTTTGTATACAAAAAAGTCCAAATATAATTCGTTTTCTATTACAGTTTTTACACAATGTTGGTGAAATTGTTTTGATTTTAATTCTAATGCTTCTAACATCATATTTGGATTTTTAACGATTAAAGCATCACCACTATTTACATATAGTACTTTGGCTGCTTTTTCGAGGAATTTAGTCAAATTTTCCTCTGAATCTAACTATTCTTCATTGCCATATTCAATGGCTAAATTTCTTAAGAGTTTTATCGAATCTATTAATTCTTCGATCATTCTTTTTTTTTGAAATTTTTTTTTATTTTGTTTTTTCAATTTTTTTTTTTTATTTTGTTTTTTCAATTTTTTTTAAGTTTTATTTTTTTTTATTTTTTTTTGAAGGCTATTGATTCCATCTTCCAAAAATTCAAGTTTATAAAGTTGTTTAGTGTCTTCCTGTATTACCTTATGAATTTTACACAAAATCAATATTTTCTATTAGAATTAAATATAAAATTTGTTAATTATTACTGTTTCATATATTATTAATCTTTATGTTTTAATTACTTACATTATTTTTTTTAATTTCTAGAAAGAGTACAGTATCACCAACTTTCAATCCCTTTGGTGGTTTTGAATTCCATTGATTTTGGTAACTTGTGAGATTTTCAAGAATAATAGCTGTTCTTTCTTCTTTTGAAACATCTGAAACACCAATTGATTGAGAGTCTTGTTCTGATTGAACATTAATAAACAAAGGAACAATACCAACAGCTTGAGATGGTGTCATTTTAATTGTTCTTGTTTTTGTATTATTGTAATCATACAAAGCTTGTTTTAATAGTTCAGAAAGAGACCTAGAAGTACCATCAAGAAAACTAAAATTTATTTATAAATGATTAATTAATAAACATATCGATAATTTATATTGTTCACAATATCATACTCTTGTTGTTTTAATTTTGAGATCCTCTCCTTGATAGTTCGATTCAATCTTTCTACCATACCTTGAGTTGTTGGTGTACGAGGAGCTCCATGTGCTGACTTGGAGCCTGGAAAAAGTTTTAGGAATTCTTTTTGGACTTTGTTTTTAAATTCACGTCCATTATCGCAGTGCCATACTTTCACAGGTTTGCCAAAGTACGTGAGAGCCAAAAAATTGTATATGGGAACTGTTCTCTTTGTTGTCAAACATCTAAAAAATAAATGATAATTAAAATAAAAAAAGAAAACTAATAAATTAATAAATAAAAAATAAATACCTTCCAGTAGCAAATTTTGTAAAAGAATCTATGCATAGAATAATGTAAACAACATCGGTGTCGTACGGTTGTACAGAGTCATATTGGATAAGATCATCTAGTTTAGTTAGTATCTTTTCATTATCATCATCGTATGTAACTTTTTCTTTATGTTCACCTTTAATTGATGTTAAATCATAAACCAATCTTGAGTATTCCTCGGTATCTACAATTGGAGCAAAATCCTTTGTTATACCTATTAATTTATTTAAATTATTAAAAGAGTTTTAATATAAAAGTTACAAAACATCATATAAAAATGATTGATACCAAACCTTTTATTCTATTTCGTTGGCAAATGTCACACGTATCTACTGCATCAGATACAAAAGAATACAATCCCATATTATAATATTTAGTCTTGTAGTTCCCATAGGTTGCATCTCTTCCTATATGACCTTTATGCATTTCTTCCCAGAGTGATACCATTCTATAATCATTAATTACTTCTAAACACACTTCTTTTGATATATTTCTATCTCCGCCACAATTCATGACTTTTTTTTCAATTCTAAATAATTTTTCTTTTCTGTTTCTGTTTTTTATTGGTCAGAATTTAAAAAATGATTGTGTTATTGTAAGGAAAAATATTTACTCATCATGTAAAAATTTATAATTTTTATGTTTAGTATTTTCAAAATTATTATCTTCAATAAATTTTAAATAATTTATAATTTCATTTATTTTATCTTGTTTCATTTTGGGAAAATGAAAATAAAAAAAAAAAAAAAAAAAAAAAAAAAAAGTTTTGTTGGGGAAAAAAAAAAAAAGTTTTGGCCCAAAAAAAAAAAAAAAAATAAAATAAAAAAAAAAAAAAATAAAATAAAAAAAAAAAAAAATAAAAAAACTTATATAGAACTAATAATCAAATAAAAGATAATAATTTAATAAACTTTATTTGTTTTTTGAAAAAAAAAAAATTTAGGGTCAGTGATTTTTTTTTTTCACTACGCTACTGTAGTGAAATTAAATAATAAAATTCACTACGCTACTGTAGTGAAATTTTATTGAAAATTCCCTACAACAATCATTATTCATGGTAAACAATTTAGAAATGATTACTTTTATTCAAAATTTGGTGATCAAGCAAATTTAAATGTATTTTCAAATGGTATGTTTAAAAAACTATTTAAATTTAATTTTTTATATTATTTTTTTAAACTATTAAATTAATATTCTGGTTCTAATTTTTTTTTTTTTTTTTACTTAATTTTTTATAGATTGTTTTGAATTTCCACCAAGAGTTTCAAATTTAACTTTATTATCTAGTAATAGCGTTACATTAAACTCTAATCAAACTATTGGATGGGAAATTGTAATTGATAGTGGTGGTGGTATTAAAATTAGTTATGTATTTATACATGTAATTTCAAATTTAGATAAAAAAGGATACACATTTGAATTCTATCCAAACTCTACCTCATGGGAAACCACAATTGGAATTGCTCTATCACCAGAAACAACACCATCACAAATATTTAAAATTTATAATGCAACTATTATTGACGAAAGAGGAATTAGATCGGACCATATTGATAGTTTTAAAGTTGATGAAATTTTTTCAAATCAAAGTCCAATTTATCCAATTTCAATTTCACCATTTTATTTATTTGATCTTAGTTTATTTAGCATAACAGTTAATTCACCATTCATTACTGAATCTGTTCCACCAACAATTACACTTGTAACCCTACCATTTGAAAATGTAGATGATTTTTTACAATATTCAATTTTCTTTCAATTAGTGTCAACTGATAATGTTGGTATATTAAAAAGCCATATACCACAAGTTTATTTATCGCATTCATCAAACTATGGAGATTTACAAATTTTCCAATGTAATACAGCTATTAATGATACGTCTGAAACAACTTGTAATTATTATGTTACTTGTAAAGTTGAATATGGTTATGGTATTCAAAACCCTGTATCTGTTTTAGTTTATGGTGTTGTTGATACTAGTTTCAATGTTGCAAGCTATAGTAGTTTAAGTGAATCCCAAACCTTTGATTTTAATGGTCTTTCCAATAAAAAAACACCTTCAATTTCAAGTTGGACACCATTAACACCATATAATAATAAATTAACAATTTTTGGTAGAAATTTCCCAACATCAGGTGGAAGTGCTTATTTATATTATACAGATAGTGATATTGATAATTTAGTAACTTTGAAATTTATTCATTCATCATCTGTAATGGCAGTTTTAGAAATTGGACAAGGTTTAAAACCATTTGTAGTTTATACTCAAAATTCAAATAATGAAAAATCTAATAAAGTTGAAATTCATTATTTAGGAATTCCAACATCTTCTTCATCCTCATCTTCATCATCAGATGATGATTCAACATTACCACCAGTTTTATGTTTTGATAATTGTGGTGGAACATCAAGAGGTACTTGTATTCCAAATGTTGGATGTAATTGTAAATCACCATATAGTGGTATAAATTGTCTTTCTGAAACAATTAAAATTCCAAAACCTCAAACAAATACAACATCACCAGATTCAAGAAATGAATTCCCTATTAGTGGTTCAGATATTAAACTAAATACAATCATTTCAATTGTAGCATTAAGAGAATTAGATTTTCAAGGTAAACAGGTTAATATTCATTATTTTGATAGTTGGAATTTTACAACAATATCTCAAACCAATTTCACATATAGATCACCAATTTTAAAAAACAATCAACATGTTTCAAATATATCAGTAGCAATGGAATGGCATGAACAATCTACAACTATTACATTTGCAAAACAAAATCTCACAATTAATCCATCAACTTTGAAATATTATATTTCATTAGATAAATACCCATTTGCATCATCATTAAATACACTTGATTTAATCATTAAATCAATGTTTAAAAGTTCACAAACTGATGATGTATGTGGCAGTAAAGGATTTTCATTAAATGATGGAAATGATTATATGACATTACAAATTGGAACATACTCATTTGAAGGTAAATTTATAAAAAAAGCAATTATCAATGGCAATAGAATTGTAACAATAAATAATAAATTATTAAATGAAAATCAACTAAATAGTAATTCAACTATAACTAAAGAAAAAGATTCATCAAATCAACTTTCATCCTTTATCTCAATTGAAATACCTCATTATGATTCAAATGTATTATTAGATCCAAGTTTTTCAGTTTTATTAGATTCAAATGAATCATATAAAAACTCTGAAAATTCAATTTGTACTTCAAAAAAATCCTCAAAACTTACTACCGCTCAAATAATTGCTATTGTTATTGTTTCTGTAGTTTTTGTAATAATTCTAGCTCTCTTTATAATCGTTAAATTTTCAAAATCTGATAAATTTTTATCTATAAGAATTTTCTATTATAAATTATTTAAACGATTTAAGAAAAAGTATTAAATTTATTTTTTAAAAAATAATATTAATTGTAAAATAAAGTTTAAAAAATAGTTTTTATTAAATAGTTAAAGATTAATGTTTTTTTTTATACCTTTATTTTAATTTTTATTTATTATTTTTATTATAATAATCAGTAAATTTTTGAAAACTATTGAATTTTTGGAATATAAATCCACCATTTAATTAATTACTACCAAGTGGTTAAACTTGGATGAAAATCCATTAGTAATTTTATTAATTAAATAATCTTTCAAAACTGGTAATTTTGAAATAGATAATTTTTTCCCAATCGTATTCGTTGTATGGGCTATCTGTTGATAATAACCAATGAAAAAGATGAAAGCAATCTTCTTTGATAGCACACGCTAATAATTCTTGTAATAATGTTTTTAAAAAACTCTTTACCCAATTCCTTAATGATTCTATGTGAAAGAAGATATTTAAAAGTTATTAAATCAACACCATCATCATTATTAATAATTCTTTTTAAAAAAACTGAATAAATTAAATTTGCATGATTATCTGTAAACTTTTCACAGGTTATTATTTTTTCAAGCATATCAATTCTTCTATTCTTAATTGAATGATATATTAAACTTTCAAAAAAATTGTTGAAGGGAATTTTTTTTGAAATTTCGCTTTTTAAACGGCAGTGAATTTTTACACTAAAATACACTGTTTATGCATGGTGTAAAAATTCACTAAATTTTTTTTTTTTTATAATTAAATTAAAAAACAATTTATTTAATCAGAAAAATAAAAAACCAATTTTATTCAGTTATTTGCTTGTTATTTATTTTTTTATAACAAAAAAATTTAGTTTGCGCCATTTTTTTTTTTTTTTTTTTTTTTTTTTTTTTTTTTTTTTTTTTTTTTTTTTTTTTCAATTATTTTTTTCAATTTTTTTTTTTATCGATTGTTTTCATTTTTGGGGAATAAAATAAAATTGTTCGATAAAAAAAAAATTGAAAAAAATAATTAAAAAAAAAAAAAAAAAAAAAAAAAAAAAAAAAATTGATGGTTTATATTTTAATTATGGTATTCATTATTGTTTATATAATTATTTTTAGTATTTATATTATTTATAATTATAAACTCGAGTTAATAGAATTATTATTATTATTATTATTTAAATGTGGGTCAACTATAATTAGTGTCTTAGTTCACTTATTTAATATTAACTTATTTTTGTGTCTTCGTTACATAAAAAAAAAAATGAAAAAAAAAAAAAAAAAAAAAAAAAAAAAAAATAAAAAAAAAAATAAAAAAAAAAAGAAAAATAAAAAAAAAAAGAAAAATAAAAAATAAAAAAAAAAATAAAAAAAATAAAAAAAAAATAAAAAAAAAAGAGGGGTACCCCCTAAAAAAAAAGAGGGTACCCCCCTAAAAAAAATAATAATTTTAATAATAATAATAATAATAATAATAAAAATGAAAATTAATATTTAAATAAAAAAAAGAGGGTACCCCCCTAAAAAATGTTGGAATTTAATTAAATTTATTTTTTATTTTTTTTATTTTTTAATTTTATTTTTTTTATTTTTTAATTTAAAAAATGTTGATATAAAACAAAAAAATTTTTTCAAAAAAAACATTTCAAATTATTAACAAATTATATTATTATACTTTAATGTATGTGTACAATTTTAAAAATTTAAAATTTGTTCTATTTTTATCAATCATATCATGTATATTTATTAATTAAATCTCATATATTCTTATTCCCAGCAAATGACATCAGGTGGAATCGTACAACCAGGCCAAAATCTCTCACAACGTCCAATAAACGGCCAATATGGCTGGGGACCAGCAGCAGGAAGTGCCGCAAATCCACGTGGCGATCTCCGTGGTTACACTTACAATATTAGATAGTTTCGCTGTCTATTTCTGAATATTCAGAAATCTTTGTTTAATGCCAAAAATAGTAGATATCTATTATATTTTCTCATTTTATAAATCTGATAAGATCTGTCTTAAATAAAAAAAATCAAATTTTTTTATAAATTAAAAAAAATCATTTCCGCAAATCCGCAAAAAATAGCGGGAATTAAATTATTTATTGTTTTTTAAATTGTTTTTTTTGCGTGATATGAAATGAACAGCAAATGAACAACGTGTGAGTTGTATTAGCTGATGGTAAATTGTTGTTAATTTATAAAAAAAAAAAAAAAATTTTAGTGAATTTTTACACTACGCATAAACAGTGTATTTTAGTGTAAAAATTCACTGCCGTTTAGAAAGCGAAATTTCAAAAAAAATTCCCTACAACAAAATCATTTAATTGCTTTTGGTTGTATTCTGGGAATAAACAACCAATTGTTTCAATGATTGTTTGGGATTTATTGGTTTTAAATATATCAATTAATAAATAAGATTTGTGTAAATTTAATTGATAAATTGGGTTTGTATGGATTTAATTTTTTTTCAAAAATACTATCAATCATACTATTATTAAAGGTATTGATACCAATACCAACCATACTATTATTAAAGATATTGATACCAATCGTACTATGGTTAAACGTATTGATACATTAATATTATTACCAATTGTATTTAATAATAATTCTAAAAATTCTAAATCATTGGAACTTAAAACTTTTTCAATGAGATATTTAATTGTTTTAGTTTCAATATTAATGAGTTTAATGAATGATGTTAAATTTGATTTAAAATTATTCTTTTCTGAAAAGAAATCATATAATGTTTCATCTAAATCTCTAATGAATACTAATATTTGTTTTTGTGATGTTTCTTTAAATTTTAATAAACTTGAAATATATAATTCACTGGAAATTGGTAAAAGTTTTAATTTTAAACAATTTAAAAATGATTTTGAATTTGGATTGAATTCATTTACACTTGATAGTTTATCAATGAATTTTGATATCTTTTCACTATCTTGAATTGTTGTTGAACAATCTTGGAAACAATCTTTTTTTTTGATCACCTATTTCTTAAAAAGTTTTTTTTTTTTTTTTTTTTATCCCTAATACTAAAATTATAATTTGATGGTCAAATTATAATTTTTACGAGTTCATTTTTTTTTTTTAGATATTTATTTAATAATTGATTATTTGATTTATTTATTTTTTTAAATTTATTATTTAGTTTTTAATAAAAAAAAAAAATAAAAAATAATTAGAAACCAAATAATCAAATATTTATTTAATAAAAAAGAACTTAATTTATAAAACTTGTGCCAATAAAAAAAAAAAAAAAAAAAAAAAAAATAGGCACATAAAAAAAATGCACTAAAAATAAAAAAAAAAAAAAAAAAATTAAAAAAACGAAAAAAAAAAAAACGAAGAAAAGTCCCACAAACTAGACCAATGATTGTTTTGTACTTTAGAACGAATCATAACAACCAAACAATTCGACAATAAGTAGGTAATTCTTATCTATAGAATGTTTTCTACGGAATCATTCAATACATAAAATTACAACTTTATGATGACCCAATACTTTAAGAACATCCAATCATGTTTAAAAGTGTCATGCAAAGGGTAGCACCTTTGTCATGACTGTCTGATTTCCTAATGTCCACCATTTTTTAAAATAATTAAAGAAAAAAAAAATAATAAATTAAATTAAAGTAGTAAATAATTTTTAATGTTTTTATAACAAATGAAGAAATAAATAATAATAGTAATAAGGTTTTTTTTTAATAATAATAAAAACAAAAAAAATAAAAAAATAAGGCTATGTTTTAATGAAAAAAAAAAAAAAATTAAAGGTGTAAATTTATTTTATTATTTTGGAGAAAAAAAAAAAATTAAAAATAAAAACAAAGTTTTAATTAAATAATATCTTATTTTTTAATTTTTTGAAGAAATGTGTTTAATGTAATTCCAACAGTTTCTTCAATCTTTTTTTTTTTTTTTAAAAAAAAAAATTAAGGTATTAGTGTGATTGTTGGTTGGTTAGTCATAATAATAATAAAAAATTAAATTAAATTAAATTAAATTTAATACATACATCGTTCTTGAATTTAATAGTTTTAATTAGATCATCAACACGATCATCTACGAATCTCCAAGTGTTGGAATGATCAACTGATGTATCTGATAACATAAATAATTCTGCTGAAGTGTATAATGCAATTAAAAGTCCACGTTTGGCATACCAATCAAACTTTTTTTTTTTTTTTTTTTTTTTTGATTATAAAAATAAAAATAATAAATTAGTGACAATGTTTTTTTTTTTTTTTTTTTTTAAAAAAAATATTCAACATACATCAGAAGATTTATCACCAACTAAATACCAAATATTATCAACTAAAGTTAACATTGAAGGAGAACTATTTACGATATTTTTTGGATTTGCTAAAAGTTGCATTGCTTCAGACCATCTTCCAATAAAAGGTTTGATCATTGATAATCTTAATTTCAAAGCTAATTTCACTTTTTCTTTTTTTGATAAACCTGATAATAATTGTTGTTCACTATTTTCAGCATCACTTAATTTAATCATTAAATCTGTATTACATTTAGTAACAAAGTATAATGCCAATTCATATGCTGAATCTTCACCCAAAATACCTTGAGTAATTGGTGGATATCCCATTTCAATACATGCTTTACTAACTGCTTCTGATGTCCATCCATATGAATTTACATATTTTAATGAATTTTCTAAAATTTTAATTTTTAATTCAATTTCATTATTTATTTTATTAGTTTGTTGTTCTGGTTGTTGTTCTGGTTGTTGTTGTTGTTCTTGTTTTATTTGTTCTTGTTTTAATTCTATTTTTTCATTTTGATTTGGTACTGTAGTTGAAAAGAAATTTATTTTATTATATGTTTGTTTAATATTTGTATTATTATCATTATTATTATTATTTAAAAATAATGAATTTCTTAAAATTGTAACATTTGTAAATTTATTTGAAGATAAAGTGCTTCTTAAAAAAAGACTATTGCTTTTTTTTAATATGTTGGAAATCATGATTTCTCTTTTCTTTCGTTTTGTTTTTTTTTTTTGAAAACAATAAAAAAAAAAAAAAAAATTAAAAAAAAAAAAATAAAAAAAATAAAAAATAAAAAAAAAATAAAAAAATAAAAAATTAAAAAAATAAAATAAAATTTAATATCAAAATCATAGTTAAGATGAATTGGCATTGATTATTTTAATAATAAAATTAAAACACTTTTTTTGGAGTTGTTTAAAATTTTTATTTTTTATTTTTTTTTTCCTTTATCGTTTATTAATTCTTTTTTAATATTTTTTAAAATTATTAACTTTTTTTTTTTTTTTTTTTGTTTTTTTTTTTTTTTTTTTTTTTTTTTTTTTTTTTTTTTTTTTTTTTTTTGATAAATCATAGCGCCAATCTTTAAAATTATATTTAAAATCATATTTAAAATCATATTTAAAGTTCATTAGTTTTCATATATAAATATTTATGATATAATAAATCAGTTTCATTTTTTTCATCATATTTATCAAATAGTTGCATTAAATCATATTTTGTATCATTGAAAAGTTGATATAGTTGTTTTGCTTTTTCAAGATCACTAACACCATTTGGTACATCACCATTATAATACATATCTGATAAAATAAAAGGTGATAAACATTGATAGCCAGAAATATGTAAATATTTTACTTGAATTCCATCTGCATTTTCAATTGATTTATTAAAATAGTAAATTGATTTCTCTAAATCAATATCTTCACCAAAAAGACCAGAACGATAAACATATCCTAAAAATTCTTGAGCTCTAATTACACCACCATTAATTTTATGTATATTAAATAATTCGTCATCGTTATCACTATTACCATTATTTATTAAATCAAAATTAGGTGGTAATGTTGATGCGTGTAACATTAAACCAATTATTAATTGATTATTTCTAATATCAAAGTCTTTTGGGTTACTAGGTATTAATGAATTTGCAAATTCAAAATAAGGTTGAGCATATTTAGTTTGGTTACCTATACATCTACTGAAAGCTTCTGCCTGTAAATCTAAATTTGGAAAAGTTCTTAATCTAACAACATCTGAAATGAATCTTTCAATTAAATGTTTTTCAGATAGTCCGAATGTAATCGAAGAATTAAAATACTTTTCATAACTTTTCCCAGTTTGTTTCTTTATTAATATTTTAAATTTATCAGTTAATACTTCTTTAAATTGATTTAAATGAAGGTTACCAAGTTTTTCAATTCTCAATTTACATTCTTTTTCAAAATCCCTTTCTTTATCAGACAATTTACATTGATTTGATAATTTTAATTTTTCATTAGTTTCAAATTTAAATTTATTAGTTTCTTCAATTGATGATTTATCATTTTGATTTTCATTATTATTAGATAATAATGATAATGAACAATCAGAAAATTGAATTGATCTTTCAAATTTTGAGAATTTACTGAAAATTTGAGCGATTCTATAATATGGTTTAAACCAGTTTGGTCTTTTTGATAATGATAGGATTGAATAACGTAATGATTCGTGAATTGGTAATGGATATTGTTCGACAAGATTAATGATTCTCTTTGGATCATTCACTTTTGCTAAAAAACAAGTACTGATATTTAAATATAGTATACCTTTAATACTATCTGATAAACCTCCTAATGTGAATGCTCCTAAATAACTCTCAATCGCTTTATCAAATTCACCTCTACTAAATAATTTATTACCATTATCTTTAAATGTATTAACTTGATTTTTATTATGTGGTAAAAGCCAATAATCATCCACACTATTTGAATTCATCGGTTGAATAATCTGTTCATCAACACAAACCACTCCACTGAGCCTAATTTTTTTTAGAAATTTAACTGTCATTTCTATAATTTCTTTAAATTTTTCAATACTAATTTTAAAATCTTTTATATTATCAACTAGAATATCATATAATTTAAAATTAATATTTAATTTTGAAAATGATTTATTATAAAAAAAAGAGTTAAGACTTACAATTTAAATTTAAATATTGTTTAAATTCTTTAATAGAGTCAACAACATTTTTAACTTCTTTTTTAACTTGTAAAATTGAAATGATATTTGTAATTAGTTTAAATGAAAAATTTTCATGGTTACCAATTTGTAATAATAATTTTTCTGCTATTGTTAAAGCTCTATAACCTTGTAGATCATTTTGTCTATACAATGTTTCATACTTTTTTGGTGAACGTATATCCAATGTTTTTGGAGTATTTGTTAAAATTAATTCAAATAATTTATCTTTTAATTCTGATACTAAAAGTGATTCAATCAAATATTTAATTTTAAAATAATTATTTGTTTCCATTTTATATTTCTATATTTATAAAAAATAAAAACATAAAATCAAAAAATGGTTATTTTTCAAAAAAAAAAAAAAAAAAAAAAAAAAAAAAAAATTAAAAAAAACGTTCAAATGGTAAAATGTTACCTAAAAACAACTATACCGATTTTTATTTGATACTTCACTATTTATTTATTCTATTAAATATTTATTAATTTATTTATTATTATTATTAACTTTTTTTTATTATGTACAAAATTTATTTTTTATTAACTTTTTTTTTTTTTTTTTTTTTGATAAGGAATAAACTGTATAAAATATAATTAATAAAATTAATAATGTTCTCAAACATTATAAATTATTATTAAAAAATAAGATTTATTATAAAAAAATAATAATATTAATAAAAAAATAATAATATTAATAAAAAAATAATAAAAATAAAAAAAAATAAAAAAAACCAATAATAATAATAATAATTTTTATTTATTTATTTATTTTTTAATTTAATTTTCAATAAAGAAGTTTAAAAAAATTAAGAAAAGTTATTTTAATAAATTAATAAATATAAATAAAAAAATTATCAAAATAAATCTAAATAATTTAAAACAGTATTTTTTATTTTTTTTTATTTTTTTTTATTTTTTTTTTATTCATTTTATTTTTTTTTTCTAATTAATTAAAATAAATTTTATCAGTAATTAATTTTATCAGTAATTAATTTATCTGTGTTTGAGGTACAATATTTCCCTATTCGTTCCATTTCTTTCTCATGTCTTTCCAACATTCTTGCATGATTTTCCATTTCAATCATATTACTCTTTTGGATTTTAAAATTCTTTAACCTATTATTTTCCCTTTTTTTTGATAGCAATCGGTTACATGTACTACAAATAAAACTATCATTTAAAAATTTACCATCAATTGGTATTTCAAGAAAATGGAGTTCACATAAAAAATCTGGAATTTGTTCCAATAATTCTTTCATAACCTCTTCATTATCAATAATATTTTCATTATTTAATAAAAAATTTCATATTATTCATTCAACAATTTTATTTTCTTCAGACAATACACTTTTTTTTTTTTTTTGGAATTGGATCTTCAGATTTTTCAACTCTTTTTTTCTCTTTCTTATCTTTATTTATTTTACTCTTTTTCATTTTTTATATTACTTTATGATTTTAAATAAAACTAAAAAAAAAAAAAATTAAAAACTTTTGTCAAAAAAAAAAAAAAAAAAAAAAAAAAAAAAAAAAAAAAAAGAATAAAAAAGAATAAAAGAAAATTCTTTTAAACCCTTTTTGGGAAAAAAATAAAAGGGGTTTTTTTTTAATTATTATTCTTTTTAAGATTCAATGGTTTTTTATTTATTTTGTTGAGGGCTCATTTTTTATTTTTTTTATTTTTTTTATTAATTACTCAGGGTGATCATTTTTTTTTTTTTTTTTTTTTTTATTAATTGCTCAGGGTGTTTATTTTTTATTTTTATTTTTATTTTTATTTTTTTTATTTTTTTTGGAGACTCCTTCAATCAAGCATTGGATGGAAATTGGCCACCAAGAAATTTAGTGGAACTATCATTTGGAAGGGGATTTGAACAACCAATTAAAGTCTCATAAACTACCTCAATCGTTAACTAGTATTATTCTTCACGATGGCTATGATGAAGTTATTGAGCCAAATTCAATTCCTCAATCAGTAACAACACAAGATTGTGAAATTAACCTATAAAAAACATTCATCAATTAGTAGTAGTGTTTTAAACTCTGTAACTAGATTATATATTACAAGTGCTTCAGCTGATCATCTAGATCCCAAATCATTTACTTCTAAAGATATATTATACCATTGATCTAAATTTGAATCAGTTATATTCTCAATTGGTGCACACCAATTGATTTCATCATGATAATCATAATCTGCTTGTTTTCTTTTATTTGATAAATCTATATTTTGTTTAAATAACCATGGTACCCAATTATGATTTGGAAATAGTGAATAACATATTTTAATAACTGATCTACCTTAATAATTAACTAAACTTGTACCTTCAGCTATATTATTAAAATCACTTAAACCAAGTTTATAACATCATCAATTTTAGATTGATCACATGAATTTAAAACTATATTAAATTGGTTTATGTTTTTCAATTAATTCAAAAGTACTGTACCATGTGGTGTACCATATGGTGCACCGTGAACATTATATCCCAAACACTGGACCCCTAATGCTATATAAAATATAGATGATTCATTATAATTAATTGGTCTATCTATAATTGTTTTATTAGTTAATATTTTAGTGCTATTGCTTTTATTGAATCTTTTTAAATGTCAAGAGAAATTTAAATATTTTTTATAAAATTTATTTTGAATTAAAAAAAAAAAAAAATAAAAAAAAAATAAAAAATGGAAATAAAAAAAAAAAAAAAATTAAACAGAACAAAAGTTAAATTAAAAAAAGAAAATTATGTTTTTTTTTTTTTTTTGGTCAAGATTTTTCCCAATAAGTGGATTCTTAATTTCATAAAAAAAAAATAAAAAAATAAAAAATAATAATTATAATAATAATACTATTTCAACATGTAATTTGAAAAAGTTTTGATAGATTCAACAATTCAAATAAAAAGACAATACAACATAATAATGGATAAAGATGAAACAAAATAAAATTAAAAATAGATTTAATATTATTTTTTTTTTTTATTTAAATTTTTTTTATTCCAAAAAAGGAATTAAAAAAAAAAAAATTAAAAAAAAAAAAATAAAAAAATAAAAAAAATAAAAAAAAAAATAAATTAAAAATTAAAAAAAATAAAAAAATAAAACAGTTTTAAAAAAAATTTTTTTTTATTGTTTTTAAAAAATATCAAGCGAGCGATACTTTTTATTGTTTTTTTTTTTATTACTTTTTTTTTTTTTTTTTTTTTTTTTTTTTTTTTTTTTCCCACAATTCATAAAATTCCTCCCCCTTATAAATAAATTAAAATGAGTGCACCAAACAATAATAATAATAATAATAATACATCACCAAGACAAACAACAACATCACCAACAACAACAGCAGCAGTAACAACAAAAGCTCCTGGACCATTTCATTCACATTCCACACCTCAATATTTAAATTGTGCACCAAATTGTAATACATGTACATCACCAAATGTAAATTCAATAGAGATAGATCAATTGATAGCTAATAATCATGCCTGGTCAACTAGAATCAAACAAGAGGATCCAGGATTTTTCACACATTTAGCAGAGGCACAAAAACCACGTTTCCTTTGGATCGGTTGTTCCGATAGTCGTGTTCCAGCTGAGCGTTTAACTGGTCTTGAAAGTGGTCAACTATTTGTTCACCGTAATGTAGCCAATTTGGTAATTCACACCGATTTAAATTGTTTATCGGTTGTCCAATACGCTGTGGAAGTATTACAAGTTGAACATATCATCATTTGTGGTCATTATGGTTGTGGTGGGTGTTGCAGCCGCTTACGATAATCCAGAGTTGGGTTTAATCAATAATTGGTTACTTCACATTAGAGATCTCACCTTCAAACACGCCACTATGATCTCAATGTTGGAGGGCAATAGAAAACGTCTCTTGGATACCTTGTGTGAATTAAATGTAGTAGAACAATGTTTCAATTTAGGTAATTCAACAGTTATGCAATCCGCCTGGAAAAGAGGTCAAGATGTTAAAATTCATGGTTGGATTTACGGTATTCAAGATGGTTATCTTCGTGATTTAGGTATCACTGCTTCATCTCGTGATACTTTAGAATCAAATTATAAAAATTCAATTCAAAAATTAAAAGAAAATATTTCATTAAGTACAAGTAACTAAAATTAAATTAAGTTAAATAAAAAAAAAAAAACAAATGTAAAAAAAAAAAAAAAAAAAAAAAAAAAGACCATCATTTTTTTTTTTTTATATTTACAAAAATCTTTTTTTTATTTCGGTTTTTTTTTCATTTTTTTTTTTTAGAGTTTCCGAAATTTTCAAAAATAAATTAATCTAACTTTTAATTAATATAACTTTTAATTAATTAATTTAATTTTTTTTTTTTTTTTTTTTTTTTTTTTTTTTTTAAAACAAAACCAACATCAATACAAACCTCAACATTATATCATATTAATAAAAAATTTATTCTATAAATTAAAATTAAAAAAAGGATTAAAAAAAAAAAATGAATAAAAAAAAAAAAAATGAATAAAAAAAAAAAATGGGTTGTTTAAATTCCGATGCCATCTGTTTTATTATCAATGATTGTTGTTGAAATTTTGTTTACAAATTATGATTGTTAAATTAGAAACAAAAAAAAAAAAAAAACAATAATATTTCCATTTTAAAAATCAATTACAAAAAAAAAAATATAAGCCATCCCTCTTATAATATGCTTTTATAATGAAAATGACGATGAGAATGATGAGGAAGAGAAGTCAAAGATTAAGGGGATACAATTTTTTAAAAAAATGAAAAAAATAAAAAAATTAAAAAAATAAAAATAATAAAAAAACATATTATTTTGTTGTATGAATAATGGAATCTTTACTTTATTTGTTTTTTTTTTTTTTTTTTTTTCATCTTTTTCTTCTTTTTCTGAGTTTTTTTAATCACACAAACCCAAAAAAAAAAAAAATTGATTTTTTTTTTTTTTTTTTTTAAAAAATAATAATATACAATAAAAATAAATAAAACTTAAGTTGTAGGGTTAAAAATATGTTTTTTTTTTTTTTTTTTTTTTTTTTTCCTTTTTTTTTTTTTTTTTTTTTTTTGAAGTTCTTTTTTTTTTTTTTTTTTATTTCTCATAATTACTACCACCCATGTTTAATTCTATCCTCTGCAAATATAAGGTTAATCTAGATAGAATGAAAAATAAAATTGAAAATATCTATTAAATTTATTTTTTAATCGAGATTGGCCCATGAAAATTTTTTTTTATTTTTTTTTTTATTTTTTTAAATTTTTTTTTTACCATTTTTTTTTTATTTTTTTTCTTTTTTTTCATCATTTTTTTTTTTTTTTTTTTTTTTTTTTTAACTACTGCAACTGGTGTCATATTATATACATTTTAAATTAATTATCAACGCGCACCATCTCCTTAAATAATTAATAGCAGTATTATTATTATTTTTATTATAATAACTATTATTTCTGTAAAAATAAACCTTGTACAAATTGTATTTAATAAAATTTTAAAAATAAAAAAAGAAGTATAATTAAAAAAAAAAAAAAAAAAAAAAGTAAAATTAAAATTAAAAAAAAAAAAAAAAAACCATATAATAATTAAAAAAAAAGGTATGTAATGCTAGGTCCAACTTTTTTTATTTTTGTTTCATTTTTTATTTATTTTGCCTTCTTTGTTTTGAGACAAAAAATAAAAAAAATAAAATAAAATAAAAAAAAATAAAAAAAAAAAAAGGAAATTTTTTTTTTCAATTAAAAATCTTTTTTTCAACTGCATTACAACCAACTAACTTTTTTTTTCTTTTTTTTTTTTATTTTTTATTTTTTTTTTTTTTTTTATTTTCTATTGTTTATTTATTCTTGTATTATTTCCATCAATAATATAGATTTTATTAATTTTTTTTAAATATCTAATTATTTTTTTAATTTTTTTTTTTTTATTAAAATTATTACATTTGTATTATTATCTATTTATTAAAATTTTTTTTTTTTTTTTTTTTTAATTAATTAATCTTTATTTATAAAAAAAAAAAAAAAAAAAAAAAAAAAAACCAACACACATATATAATTTATTTATTTATTTATTTTCAAAAAAAAGAAAATAATAATAATAAAAAAAAAATTAATAAAAAATGGAAGACGATGATACCTTAAATGGTGAATACTTTCAACCAGTAGAGGATATGATTACTCTACCAATTTTAACAGAAGAATCTTTATTACTCAATTTAAAGATGAGATATAAAAAGAAGGAGATTTACACTTACACTGGTTCAATTTTGGTAGCAGTCAATCCGTACGAAATTCTACCAATTTATACAGCAGACATTGTGAAAAGCTATTTCGCCAAATCACGTAATCTCATGTTACCTCATATTTTCGCTGTTTCCGATGCAGCATTTACAAATATGATCGAAGAGGGTAAAAATCAATCAATTATTATTTCTGGTGAATCTGGTGCTGGTAAAACTGAATCAACAAAACTTATCATTCAATATCTCGCCGCAAGAACAAATCGTCATTCCCAAGTCGAACAAATGATTGTTGAATCTTCTCCAATCTTGGAAGCTTTTGGTAATGCAAAAACAATTAGAAATAATAACTCTTCTAGATTTGGTAAATTTATTGAAATTCAATTTAATAGAGAAGGTCATATTTCTGGTGCTAGAATTATAAATTGTAAGTTTTCCAGAAAAAAAAAAAAAAAAAAAAAAAAAAAAAAAAAAATTTGAGTATTAATATTTTTTTATTTCACTTTTTTTTTCATCAACCCTCTTGTCAAAATTTTTTATTTTTTTTATTTCTCAATTCTATCAAACCATACCAAAAAAAAAAAAAGACTTATTAGAAAAATCTAGAATTTCACATCAAGCTAGTTCAGAAAGAAATTATCATATTTTTTATCAATTATTAGCAGGTGCATCAGATGAATTAAAAGAGAAATTAAAATTGGGTGAACCAGAAGATTATCACTATTTAAGTCAAAGTGGTTGTATTAGAATTGAAAATATTAATGATGTTGAAGATTTTGAACATGTCAAATATGCAATGAATGTTTTAGGTCTCCCAGAAGATAAACAATTTACAATCTTTTCAATTGTTTCAGCAGTTTTACATATTGGTAATTTAAAATTTGAAAAATCTGAAAAAACTCAAGGTGCTGAAGGTTCTGAAGTTTCAAATAAAGATAGTAAGTTATTTAATTTTTTTTTTTATTTTTTTTTTTTTTTTTTTCATTTTTCAAAATTTATTTAAGCATATATACTAATTTTTTTTTTTTTTTTTTTTTTTTTTAATTTTTTAGCATTAAAAATTATTGCACAATTATTAAGTGTTGATCCAGTTAAATTGGAAACTTGTTTAACAATTCGTCATGTTTTAATTCGTGGTCAAAATTTCGTAATTCCATTAAAAGTTAATGAAGCAGAAGATACTAGAGATTCTTTAGCAAAAGCATTATATGGTAATGTTTTCAATTGGCTCGTAGTTTTCATCAATTCTAAAATTCATAAACCACAAAAAAATTCAACATTTATTGGTGTATTGGATATTTTTGGTTTTGAAAATTTTAAAAAGAATAGTTTTGAACAATTTTGGTAAGTTTTTTTTTTTTTAAAAATATATATATAAAAAAAAAAAAATAATTTCTAATATATTTTATTTATTTTTTTTAAAAAAAAAGTATTAATTTTGCAAATGAAAAATTACAACAACATTTTAATCAACATATTTTTAAATTAGAACAAGAAGAATATGAAAAAGAAAAAATTAATTGGAGTAAGATCGTATATAATGATAATCAAGAATGTTTAGATTTAATTGAAAAGAGACCATTAGGTATTTTAAGTTTATTGGATGAGGAGAGTAGATTCCCACAAGCAACAGATTTAACCTATTTGGATAAATTACATACCAATCACGAGAAACATCCATACTATGAAAAACCAAGACGTTCAAAGAATACATTTGTTGTGAAACATTATGCTGGTGAAGTACATTATGATACTCAAGGTTTCTTGGATAAGAATAAGGATACCGTTAGTGATGATCTTTCAAGCTTACTTCAAGGAAGTAAGAGTAAATTCATCATTGAATTATTTACACCACCAAGAGAAGAGGGTGATGACAGTGATAAGGGCAGAGAGAAGAAAAAGACAACAGCAGGTCAAACATTCAAGACACAATTACAATCGTTGATTAATATTTTATCATCAACTCAACCACATTACGTTCGTTGTATTAAACCAAACACAACCAAAGAACCAGCAGTATACGATCGTGAATTGATTCAAGCTCAATTAAGATATGCAGGTATGATGGAAACCATTAGAATTAGAAAATTGGGTTACCCAATCCGTCATACACACAAAGAGTTTAGAGATCGTTATTTGATTTTAGATTATCGTGCTCGTTCCACCGATCATAAACAAACTTGTGCAGGTTTAATCAATTTACTCTCTGGTACAGGTGGTCTCGAAAGGGATGAATGGCAATTGGGTAATACTAAAGTTTTTATTAGAGATCATCAATATTTGAAACTTGAGGAACTTAGAAAATTAAAACTCCTCAAAAAAGTTACACTCATTCAATCAGTTTGGAGAATGTATCGTTGTAAGAAACGTTATCAACAAATACGTGCCTCTGCAAAGATCTTGGGTGCCGCCATGTTATCCCATTCTTCAAGAAGAGACTTCCAAGAACAACGTCAAGCCGTTCAAAGAATTAAAGGTTTCTTTAAGATGCTTACCTATCAAAAACAATTTAAAATCATTCAAATCAACCTTAGAATCGTTCAAAATAATATTCGTTCATTCATTGCTCGTCGTCATTCAAGAAATGCAGTTTTACTAAAAAGAGATAGAAATGCAAGAATGTTGGAAATTCAAAGAGAAAAAGATGAGGAAGAACGTAATCGTCAAGAAAAAGAAGAACGTGATCGTCAAGAAAAAGAAGATAAAGAGAAAGAAACCGCTGATAGAAGACAACTCCAAGAAGAACAAAAACGTCGTGAAGAAGAGTTGCGTGCTAAACGTGAAGAAGAAGAATTGAAGAAATTGGAAGAAAAGAAATCACAATTAAAAGAGTTGAATCAAATCGATGAATTATCATCACTCGAAAGAATGCTCAAAGAACAACAAGATAAAAATATTAACGAACTCGATGATTTTGTTAATTCTTTAGAGGCTTTCTCATTCGAAGGTGGTGTAGACGATTCTCAACCATACTCTTTCAATCATAAAATGTATGAAATGTCCCCAGAAGCACTCGATAAAATTTCAATCACTGATTTACTTCAAGGTTTAAAACAAACCGTTAGATCCGTTACTAAATTTGAAGTTGATGAATCTAAATTTGAATTACCACCAGGTATTGAAAATGTACTTAAAAGAGCACCAGGTATTAAAAGACAAGCTTCTTCTTTCTTACCAGGTCAACCAATCCCAGATGTTTATTCTTCACCACAATATCCAGTTGATGAAGCTGATGATGATGATAGTAATAATAATTACATAAATAGTAATAATGGTGATTTACCACTTCCAACATCACAATCCTCCGATTTCTCATTACCACCACCACCATCATCATCTTCAATGGACTTTGGTTTACCACCACCACCACCATCATCATCATCAGGTGGTACATATTCATTACCACCAATGCCAGTATTTGATTTCGGTATGATTGATCCAATTTTAGGTGCACCACCACCACCACCATCAACATCAGATTCAACATCACCATCAGCAACAGCAACAGGTAATAATACACCAAATTCATCATCGGCATCAGCAAGTCAATCAACTAATCAAGTAAATCCACAACCAACTGTTTCAGTTGTTGAATTACCACAAATTTTAAATGATGAAGAGATTTCATTATATTCATTCTATGATTATGCAAATAAGAATTTCAATATTGAAAAATTAAAACAAAAAGATGATATTTTCAGTTATCAAAAATCTCATATCAAATCATCATTATTGGTACACAGTGATGCAGAACAAACTAAAGTTGCAGTTGAAATCTTTAGTAAGGTTCTTCATTATATGAATAGCAATCCATTGGTTTCAAAGAAAGATCCAGCCGATTTCTATTCACCAGTTAAATTCATCTTAACCAAAGGTTTAGCCATTGAGAGTTTAAGAGATGAAATCTATTGTCAATTGATTAAACAATCCACTAGTAATCCAATTCAAGATTTAAATATTCGTGTTTGGGAATTAATTCATTTCACTTGTTCAACATTCCCACCAACTAGAAAATTAATTAAATATTTTGCAGCTTATCTTAAAACTACCATTCAACAAAGTGATGTTTCAAAATCTGTAAAGGATTCAGCACAAGCCTCCTATTTCATTCTTCAAAGATTCACATTAAATGGTGCACGTAAACAAGTACCATCTGTAACTGAATTAGAATCAATTAAAGAGAATCGTCCAATTTTCGTTCGTATTACCGCCACCGATGGTTCATTGAAGGGTTTACATATTGATAGTGCCACTACTTGTCAAGAGTCTTCAAATGATTTATCACAACGTTCGAGAATGCGTGTAAATTCAAAAGAGAATGGTTTCACTATCATTGAATCATTCAATGGCATTGAAAGAGATATCGCACCAACCGATAAGTTATGTGATGTATTGAGTAAGGTTGAGAATTTACAAGCAACCCTCTCAAGTAAGATTCAAGTTAATTTCAAATTTGTTTTCAAAAAGAAATTATTCTTTGATAATATCACCAATAATGTACCAACCACTTCAATCAATGTTGAAAATGAATTTTATTATCATCAATTGTTTAATGATTTATTCAATTCCAATTATTGTAAGGATCAAGATTATCAAATTTCAATTGGTTCTTTGAAATTACAATTTGAGTCTTCTGATTACACCGATGAGATAAGAGCTTGGCTACCAGGTAATGGTCGTGGTAAATATTTCACTACTGATATCGAAAAGAATAGATTCGATGATTTCATCAATAAATATAAATCACACAAAGGTTTATCACCAGAGGATGCAAAGAAACAAATGGTTCAATTGTTAGAGAAACATCCATTGGCAAATTGTTCATTGGTTGTATGTGAACATCAATCTGAATCACTCCCATACCCAAAGAATTTCGTTTTAGCATTGAATGTCAATGGTATTAATATCTATGATCCTGCCACTAGTAAAATGTTAGAGTCTGTCAAATACTCAAATCAATCTCAACAAAATTTAAAGAGTGATGATAAATCAGTTTCGATCATTTTAGAGAATAAGAGTACTTTACAAGCATTCACTGGTGATGTTCAAAAATTGGTTTCATTAATTAAAGAGTATTCATTATATTTAAGAAACAATGCTAAATATGCCAGAGCCTTAAAGGATTACAATGTTTCAGATACTTCATTGCTACCATTCAAGAGAAATGATATCATAACTATCACATTTAAAGATCAAGAGAATAAATGGTTCATGGGTCAACTCAATGGTAAAGAAGGTTCATTCCCAGTTGATCATGTTGAAATTTTATTATCTGATGTACCACCACCACAACCAGTTCATCCAGTTGCTACTTTATCACCCCCAATGTCACCAACTATTCCAAACATTACAAATACTCCACCACCACCACCATCAATTAGTGATTCAATGTCACCACCACCACAAGTTGGTATGTTACCACCACCACCTCCACCATCAGTTATGGGTTCGACCAAACCAATTGAAATTCCATCATTAGGTATTCCACCACCACCACCATCATCATCAAATTCATCAGTACCAAATTCACCAATTGGTTCACCAATGATGGGTATTCCACCACCACCACCAACTATTTCAGTTCATTCATTGTCAAACAGTGGTAATAGTACTCCTCCACCACCACTACCATCACTTTCAACTCCACCAACACTTTCAACTCCACCACCAATTTCATCACCACCAAACTTTAGATCATCATTAAGAGTATCAATGCTTAATACATCAAATGATGGTGGTGATAATAGTTCTGATGATCCATCAAAGAGATTAACAGTTTCGCCAGCCATTGGTACCGATAGTCAATTGGCACAATGGGCATCAACTCGTTTCCGTTCATTCAAGAGAGCATCAACATTGAATCAACAACAAGCAACCTTAAAGAGAAAAGCACCAGTCGATCCAAATACAGCATTCTACTTTAACAAGGATCCAATTAAAGAGTCATTGATTGAAATGGAAGCAAAATTATCAAAGAAAGCCATTAAAAACTTTTCAGAGATTATGATGTGGATGGGTGATTATCCAATTCCAAAGGGTCAAACAGCATCATTGGTAATTCAATCAATTATTTCACGTGGTATTGAAAATCATGAATTACGTGATGAAATCTATTGTCAAGCCTATCGTCAAACCAATAAGAATCCAAAGGTTGAATCAGCCAAGAAAGGTTTCGAATTAATCTATTTCCTTAGTATCACATTCTCACCATCAGACTCATTGTTACAACCATTCATGGAACAATTAATGTCAAGAAATATTGCAATTCAATCAAGTTCACCACAATTGGCTTCATTGATTGCAGTTTGTATTGAGAAATTAGAATCTCATCCAATTCCATCCTATCAACAACGTAAGATGGGTCCATCAGCCACTGAAATTCAATCATTCCGTTCAAATCTTGAGAATGGTGATATTAGCACATGTAAAATTCGTTTCATTGATCAATCTACTAAACTCGCTAAAATCAACACCTATACAACCATCAGAGAGATCACCGATACCGTTTGTCGTCAATATGGTATCTCACAACAATCGATTAAAATGTTTGGCATTAGTGCAGTCAATGAAACCGCAGGTATTAGTAAAGTGGTATCCGAGACCGATATGATTTACGATGTTTTGGCTCGTTGGGAACAAAGTGAAGAAAAGGGTGAATTCTATTTCCAAGTTCGTCGTAGATTCTTCTTGGATGATGTAAATAAAATTTTGGATCAAGAGCATCTTTGGACTGATGATGATATTTGTTTCGAGTTAACCTATTGTCAAATTCGTGATGAATGGATGAAAGGTTTATACACAAATGTCAATGAGAAAGATTCATCGATTATTGCCGCAATCTTAATTCAATTGTTATATCCAAATCAATCCAAATTGGTTTTAACCAAAGAGGTTGTTCGTCAAGTTTTACCTGATCAAATTTTGAACTCTCAAAATATAAAGGTTTGGATCTCAATGATTGAATCTCAAATCTTTGAATTGGTCTCTCAAACCCCAGAATACTTGAAATTGATGTTTATCAATTTAATTGGTTCAAAATCACCATTATTCGGTTGTACATTATTTAACATTCAACAAAAAGAAAATCCACCAAAAGCTTGGTTGGCCATCAACAAAAAAGGTGTTTCCATTTTCGATCCACACACTAAAGAATCTAAAAACTTTTGGACTTTCCAATCAATCTCAAATGTCGCTTTCACTGATGACACTTTTTGTATTATGACTGGTAATTTAATGAAACCAATTAAACAAACCTTTACAACTGATGAACATTCTTCAATTGCTTCAGTTTATCAATTTTATTCTTCTCAATAAAAAAATTAAAATAAAATAAAATAAATAAATAAAAAAAAAAAACAAATAAATAAATAAATAAAAAAAAAAATTAAAAAAATTAAAAAAATTAAAAATACATATTAAATTTTTGTTGTTAAAAATGGAAATTTTGGTTATTTGGGCTCCCTTTTTTTCAGATAAATAATTGAAATCAAAAAAATGAGTTTTGGGATATTTTAATTTATTTTCGTAAAAAAAAAGTTGTGGTGTGAAAAAAAAATAAAATTTTGTTGGTGTTTAAAATTTAAAAAAAAAAATTTTAAAAATAAAGAATAAATGATTTTAAAGTTTTTAATTTTTATTTGTTTTGTGAGTATACTTTTTTTATGTGAAAAAGCTTTAGGGGAATTAATCATTAAAGATGTAACAATTGATAAAAATGCAAGTACTAAATATAAGTTTCAAGGGAGCTGCTCATATTCACTATTTGCTTTAGTAATTGATGATAGTTCTCCCTCTTCACTTACAATATATACCGACTCCAACAAAGGTATGGGATTCGATGCTTATGCATTTGTTGCGCAATCATACAAAAATTCCACTTATTCATCTACTCTTTTCACCATTTCAGTTTTTTCTTATAATGGAGAAGGTGAACCTGTTCTTATTGCTTCTAATGATATTGTAAATTCAACTTTATATTTACCCTTAAAATGTTTAGGTAAAGATTAAAAAAAAAAAAAAAAAAAAAATTAAACAATAAAAAAAAAAGATTAATTAACACTAATTTAATTAAACAAACAAATAAAAAAAAAAAAAAAAAATTAAAAATTTAAAATCAATTTAAAGAAATTCAAACTGGCCAAATGACACTATTAAAAAAAACAGACATGCAACCAGATATTTTTGGATTATTATCATATCAGTTTCAAGTTGGTGGATTAATATCAAATTATCCATCAGGTGGAATTACGGGTTATAACTCTTTTAATTCTTTAATGACTAATTATGTATATATAAGTTTTTCTTCTGGGCCAAAAGGAGATACTCCAAAATCACCATCAACACATTTTGTGTTTAGTGATTTTACTGTTTCTTTGGGTGAATATTATAATAATACAAGTAAGTTTTATTTTTATTTAATTAATTTTAATTTCAAAATCCTTATTAATATAAATTCTTTTTTTAATGATAATAATTATAATAGATGTGGATTCTGTAACCAATATTAAGAGATTCCCAAACGTTCAAGATGTTCAATTAATGGGCAAATCTTTTGTACCACTGTTCACATTCGAGTCTGACACACCATATTTAATTCCAAGTTTTTCATTAATGGTTATTTCTTCCTTTCTTAATTTTTATTTTAGACCAATTTCAAAAAAAAACAATATAACAACATTTATTGGTGCCTATGGTTATATGGATAGTGGATTATTAACTAATTATACTTTTTATGCACAACATCAATCAATTTCAACAATAAGAGATACATTTAGTTTTAATATTAAAGGTAAAAATTTATAATTTATTAATTAATATTAACTCGATAATTAATTAATTAATTAATTAATTTATTTATTTATTGAAAAGAATTTGAAAAGAATTTAATACCTATAAATACAAATAATATTACTCAAATCAATAGTTGGTTGATTATAGATTTTAGTTCTACTAGTCCATATGATTTCACACCATTCTATATCACTCATTTATCAACAAAATATTATAAATTTCCATTTGGTTTCAAAAAAGGTGGGTTAGGAGGTTATCAATATTCTGCAACATTTTTATTACCAGACGTCATCTCAAATCCAGAAAATATTTCATTTTCAACAAACAGTTTTTTTAAAAGTTCTGATAGCGATGGTTTTACATCATTTGTTAAATCTCCAAATCAAGGTAGGATTTTTTTTTTTTTTTTTTTTTTTTTTTTTTTTTTAATTGTCCTAAAGGAATATATAATAACATTTTTTTTATTTACGAAAAAAAGCTCCTTATAGTGCGCCTGTATATGTTGATCACAAATTTTATCATATATATGATTCATTTTATTTATTACTATTTAATATCAAACATGAAAGTCCAATTTATAAAATATCAAATAATTATAGAGATTATTTCATAACTACGCTATCTTCTGGAACCGACATGGATGGTTGGTTTGAAATGATAGTCGATACAAGAAGAAAGGTTACACATATTCTTACAAATCAATTCAGATATTTTGTTCCCTCTATTGATCGTTATTATTCTTCAATTAATTTAAAACCTTTTAAAATACCTCCAATATTAGATAGTAAGTTATTTTTTTTCAATTCCTTTTTTTTTTTTTTTTTTTTTATATATAGAATTTACTAATTTTAAATTATTAGATATAGATTTTTTTAATGAAATTAGAGATGTATCAATATTATATAAAACTATGAATGTTACAAATTCTAAAGCTGGAAATATATTATATTTTAATTATACAAATTTAGATATTGAAACACCAATTAATTTATTAGTAAATCTTCCAGAATATTTTGCAAACCAAATTCAATCCACTGTAATTTTACCAGAGGTATATTTAGATAATTCAGTACCAGCAATTTGGAATAGTACAATAAATATGTTTCAAGTTGAATTTTTTTTACCAAAAAATTCTCTACCTGGTAAAATTCCATTTGCTTTATTCTTTAAAAATGATTTATTTATATTAGGTCAATCATTAGGTCCAAATGCTGAATTTAATGTAATTTCTGAAAGTAAGTTTTTACAATATTGTAAAAAAAAAAAAAAAAAAAAAAAGAAATTCTAATAGTTTTTTTTTTGTTTTTTGTTTTATAGATTGTGATTTATATGGCCCAATTTTTGAAAATATTATAAAAATATCAAATACAATTAGTGGTGATTTTCTTTTAGTTGGTTGGAATTTAACTATCAGTGATCCAATTAATGGATTTGCAGGTGGTTATATAGTTATAAAAGGTACAGATGGTTCAATATATAATAAAACTATCATACCAACAGAAAACATTTATAGTGATACATATTTTGTTTCAGTAAATATAAGTTCACCATGTGCAAAACATAATTTAATAATTACTGATGTAGCACTATTTGATACTGAAAATAATAATTCAACATTTTCAATATTTAATGAATATGAAGGATTTTATAGGTCACTCTTTAATCCATTTATAAATTTTATTGGTGATAATTCAATTAATAAGATTTCAGTTAACTGTATTACAGAAGCTATCGATGATACTCCACCTAAAATAATTAGTGTATATGTGGATCCAAAAGAAATTGATATTTCCAGTAATTTAAGAGATGTAGTAATAGGTTTTAATGCTGTTGATTCAGAAAGTGGTTTAAAGAAGGACGCATTACCAATGGTTTATTTATCAAGTGTAGATCTCGATAAAATTGAATGTCCAATTATTAATGTTACTGTTATAGATAAATTCAATTCCCTATATCGATGCACAGTAAATGTACCACTTGGTTTTGGTTACCCATATGGACTTTTAATATCAATATATGGATTGGTTAATAATGGTGGTACTTTTGGTGGTTACAGTACAGCTGATTTGAAAGAAAATGGTTTTCCTCACTCCATCAATACCACATTTGCATTGGGTTATCCAATTATTGAGGGAGTTGGTAGAATTTCGACACTAGGTGGTGAAATTTGGATTACAGGTAAAGGTTTATTGGGTGTAGATTATGCTATTTTAGAATCTAATAAACTTTTGGTCTCTAAAACTATTGGAAACTCAGCCATTTTATTAACAGGTATACCATCATTGACTCCAAATACAAAATATTCTATTTTCGTTGTCAAAGGAGCATATATTTCGAATCGAATTGATTTCATACCATATGAAAAGGTTATTGGTTCTCCCTCTCCGACAGAAACTCCTTCAACAACTCCTTCAACAACTCCTTCAACAACTCCTTCAACAACACCAACTATTAAATGTTCTGGTACACCAGAATGTGGTGGTTCATTAAAAGGTTATTGTAATTCTGGAAATTGTGTTTGTTTTTCACCATGGATTGGTGTTGATTGTACATCAAAAATAATTTTAGTTGAACCACCACGAGTTAATACAAGTGACCCATCAAGTGAAATTGAAACACCCATTTCAAATAGTTCGAATATTAAAGAAGCAGCAGTTTATAAATCATTTGTAGCATTAATAGCACTAAGAGAACTTGATTTTAATGATGTAGTAATTAATCAATATTATTTTAGTAAATGGTTATTCAGTGAAATTAGTCCACTATCTTCAAAATATATAACAAACATTACAAATAATGATGGTAAATCAATTTCACAAGTTACAGCTATAACTGAATGGTTCACTAAAGAAACAAACATATCATTTGGAGGTAGTGATTTAACAATGAATCCGTCATCATTAAAATATACTATTTCAATTGATTCTTATCCATTTAGAGATAAGCTTTGTAGATTAGAATTATTAATGTCTGCTTCTTTTACATCTTCAAAAACTGATGATATTTGTTCATCGCAAGAATTTACAACAACAGCAGCAGCAGCAAACTCAAAGGATGACAATGAAATTAGTGGTGGTAATAACTATTTAAAGATTCAAATTGGTGATCACTCAATGTTTGCAAGATTTTTAAAAAGAGGAATTATTGATGATAAAACTATCACTGTAGATAATAGACAAATCATTAATGATGATAAAACTACTTCAACAATCGAAAACTCTGGATATCATTCAAGCGCATTAATTGGTATCCTTATACCATATTTTAGAAATTATTCTACAATAGATCCAGATTTCTCTGTAATAATAGATAATCAATCATCTTCACCCTCATCACCAAATTCAATTTGTTCACAAACTTCAAACTCTGGACTTAGTAAATCTTCTCTTGCTGGTATTATAATTGGTGGTGTTGCATTTTTCTTGGTAATTGTCATTTGTATTATATACTTCCTTTATAAGACTAACCCAGTTCCATTTAAATTAATTAAACAAAGAATTTTCCTTGGTTGTTTTATTTCCAAAAATTTTAAATCGAAATATTAAAAAAAAAAAATAATAAAATAAAAACTATTAATTAAAATAGTTTAAATAAAATGTTGTAATTTGATAAATAAATATAACCTATTAAATTTATTTTTTACTTCATTTTTGTTTTTTCTATTATATAAGTCGAACATTCTGAAAAGTCTGTTTGAGAGCAAATTGAGTAGTCTGAATTGTCAACATTTTTATTTTCATCTTTAATATCTATAAAATTTAAGAAATTAATATTTTTAAAAAAAAAATACAAAATGAATTACTTTTATTTTTTTCAATAAAATGTTCAAACGATTAAGGATAAAAAGAATTCTTTTATTTTTTTTTTTTCTTTTTTTTTTTTTAATTTTTTTTCTTTTACCGATAAAGAGAAACTTTTAATAAATTTTTTAATATTTTCTTAAAAATAAATTATATTTATTTGTTTTTTTTTCATTCTATGAGAATAATTAATTAATTAGGTTACCAGTAAAAATAATCAGTTTTAAGAGGAACTCCAAATTTATACTTTTTGTTAGAAGTTGATTTAATATTTTTTACACCATTTACTTTGGTAATTGATTTAGTGAATAGTTTTAATTTATTGTGGAATAGTAGTTTTATTCAATGGGAGTTTAATATCGAAAACAAATAACTTTTTACAAGTAGATTGGAATGTTGGGAAAGGTTCGCTGTAACCATCTGGTAATAATATACCATCAACAAATGAAGGAATAGCTGCTGGTATACTATGTCCAAAAGCAATTGCAATATTTTCAATACCATTTGGAATAATATCACCATTTCCATAAATTAAAAATTCTTTATTTGCGAAATGACAAAGAGTTGATTGTCTATCATCTTTTGGATAGATTTTCTCTGATACATTTTGTTGTTGTTTTTGAGATTGAACCTTTGCAGTGGTTGCCTCTTGTGATGATGATTTTGATGATGTATTTCCATAGGTACCAGAATTTCCAGTTCCTTTTGTAAATTCAGAAACAAAAATCATTTTTTGGAATGATTTTGGAATTTCTTCAATCAAATCCTCATTAATGGTTATTAAATCATCTTTATATTGAGGAGTTTCAATTCCTGAAGAAGATCCAGATTCCAATTTTGAAATATAAGATGAATGGATTTTCTTGGTGAATAACTTTGATTTTATTAATTTCATTCTCTTCACATTTTTTCAATTCTTTTTTTATTGAACTATAAATATCTTGAACTGTTTTCAATTCTTTTTCAAATTCTTTTTTCTTTTCATTAAACTTTTTATTTGATTCTTCAATTAAAGTTGAACTAGGTATATCATCTCCAATTTCAATGATTTGATGACCACTATGGAAATCTTTTGAAGTATCACATTTTGTACAGATTTGAACATTATTACATTGAGTACAAATAAAAAGTACATCATTATTTTGAAGTGATAAAATTTTTTACTATTATTAATAATTGTCATTTTATTTATTTTAGTTTAAAAAAAAAAAAAAAAATTTAATTTATAGTTTTTTGAATAATAGTAAATAATAGTAATGATAAATGATACTTGAATATTCAAAATTTTAAATATTTATAAAATATCTAGATTTTGATTTAAATTTAAAATATTATATAATTTTTATTTAAATTTAACTTTGTTCAATAGGATAATGATGTCATTAAAATCTAGATTTTTTTTTTTTTTTTTTTTTTGTAAAAAGCTTGTGCTTTTTCATACACAAACCCAAAATAAGTTGAAAATGGTTGAATTTAATTTTTCTGATAATCTACATGACGTGTTACATAAAAAAAATATCTTTTTTTTAAAAAAAAAAAATAAGAAATATCTAAAATTAAAAAAAAATTTGAAATTGGTTTGAGGGGAACTTATTTTGAGATTAAAAATAAACAAAATTAAAAAATAAAAAAGGATTGAAAAAATTGAAGGAAATTCTTGTATTATATAAAGAAAAAAAAAAATTAAAAAAAAATGAAATTAGGTTTGAGATTAAAAAAAGGTTTGAAAAAATAAAGGGGTAAAAAAAAAAAAATTTTTTTTTTTTTTTTAAAACAATTTTAGTTTTCATTGTTGTAAAAAAAAAAAAAAAAAAAAAAAACCGATTATGACAAAAAAGATAGATAAAAATTCATTCATCCAAAGATATTTAGAGAAAACAAATTGTTCGAATTGGAAATTGGATGAAAACAATGATGATAAAGACAACGTTATTGGATTACCTTCATTAGAATTCCTTAATGAAATTCAAAAATCAATTTCTTTTAAACTTGCAAATAAATATAAATATGTTTCGATAAATAATTATGAAACGGAACACAACGAAGATGATGATGATGATGATGATGATGATGATGATGATGATGAAAGTGAAAGTAATGCTGAAGAAGAGGATGATGAAGAAGTAAACCATGACGATACCACAGATGAAGAAACAGAAAAAAGAAAAAGAAAAAAAGTTTCAAAAAGTAAAACACACTCAAAACCAAATATAAGGTCAACTAACTCTGGTTTATTAAAAATGAATAGTAAAAACTCAATAAATAGGTTCCCATTAAGTCAACCATGTTTAAAACCTGAAATTTATAATGAAAGATGTGGTCCTGAAGTTTTAATGTCATTAGGTAAATATTTATAAAAAAAAAAAGAAAAAAAAAAAAATCATTTTTATTATTTAAATCGATGCCAACACTTTGAACAATAATTAACTGTTTCGGATAGATTAAAAAAAAAAAAAAAAAAAAAAAAAAAAATTTTTTACCCTAAAAACAAATACAAAAATTAACAATTTATTTTATTTTTAAAAAAAATATAAAAATAAAGGTATTTTATATCAACAAATTTTAATATCTCAAATTAAATCTTTAAACTCTTTTCAAAAATAAAATTCTTCAAAACAAACAAACAACATAAAATAAAAATAATAATAATAATAATACAACTCTTATCGTTTAGGGATTGACCCCCTATATACAACGAAGAACCAAAAGAAAGAAAAAAAGAAAAAGAAAAACATTGCCAATATTTTCCATTTTTTTTTTATTTTATAGTGGAACACACGTGTGCTTAAATGGAAAAAAAAAAAAAAAAAAAAAAAAATCTAAAAAAAAAAAAATCTTAGATCCTTTCATGTGGGGGGTAAATTTCAAAATTTTAAAATGGTTTTTTTCAATAATTTTATTATTATTATAATATTAATACTACATTATTAATGTAGCTAGAATACACTCTTATTTTTTTAATTATTTCCTTTTTTTCATATTCCCATTTTAAATAAAAAAAAAAAACATATGCCAAATCAAATGATATCATCGGTTAAAAAATAAATAAAAAATAAATTTAGTAATATTAAAAACAACAATAATATTTATTTTATTTTATTTTATTTTATTTAATTTATTTAATTTATTTTATTTTTTTTTATTAGTGTGGCATTATACTAAATTAATTAATTTAATGTTAGTGTTTCTGTTAACTTAAAATAAATAAAATAAAAAATAAAATAAAACATAAATAAAAACAAAAGTAAAAATAAATTAAAATTAATTGTTTTTTTTTTACTATTGCTTTTTTTTTTTTTCACTATTGCTTTTTTTAATTAATTATTTTCCTTATTATTATTTTATTTTTTTCAATTTTGGCAAAAAAAAAAAAAAAAAAAAAAAAAAAAAAAAAAAAAAAAAAAAAAAAAAATTCATTTAGATTATTGCGAAAAAAAAAAAAAAAACCAAAAATTTCAATCATAATATCCATAATTATTATAATATTAATTTGGATTTATTTTCCAAAACCAATATCCATTGATTTAATACCCAATCAATAATCCAATCATTGAACCAAATAATCCAATCCACAAGATTGGCAAACATTATTTACTACTATTCAACAATTTCGCATTTCACTAAAATGTAAGTATTTTATATATTTATTTTTTTTATTTTATTTTTTTTTTTTTTTTTTTTTTTTTTTTTTTTTTTGTTTTTTAAAAAATAAAAAAATAAAAAAAAAATTAAATGATAATAATAATAATAAAATAAAATTTAATAAATTATTAAATTTTTTTGGTACTTTTACAAAACAATTGTTTATTTAAAGTATTTAAATTCCACCAAGCACAGTGTTGTTCATTTCTTTGTGAATTAAGAATTTTTGTAAATTTTGTATCATCAGTGATGTTTTCTTTTTTTTTTTTTTTTTTATTTTTTTTTTTTCAATTTAAAATTTACTCTCAATGGTTTGTGATTGTTTTAAAATATCGAAAGTGTTTAAAAAAAATATCAGTTGATTTAATTTTGCATTTTAAAAAAAAAAAAAAAAAAAAAAAAAATTGAAAAAAAAAAAAATAAAATAAAATAAAATGGGCTTCTCAAATTAAACCACCTACCACCAAAGATGTGGGTTATTTATTATTATTATTTCAAAAATAACAAAAAATAAAAGAATAGTTCATTTTATATATGAATTAATTATATCCAACACTACTATTTTCTTTTAAATCATAAAGCCGCTCTTAATTTATTGTTTTTATTCTAATTTTAACACTCCACTTTTTTTTTTTTTCCTTTTTTTTTTTTTTCTTTTTTTTTTTATTTTTTTATTTTATTTTTTTTTTATTCTTTTTTGATAAATTTAAAAAAAAACTTAGAACATTTAAAAAAAAAAAAAAAAAAAAAATTGAAGAAAAAAAAAAAAAATAAAAGAATCACACACACCTTAACTTAATTTAAATTATATATTAATCCCTCGATAAAATAAATATATAATATTTTAAAAAATAATTTTAACAATAAGGTAAATATAAAAAGTTAAATTTTTTTATTTTTAATTTTTTATTTTTAATTTTTATTTTTTAATTTTTATTATTATTTTTTTTCAAACTTAATTTGTTCAATCATGTGATTTCTTAAATCTTCTGAATTGTCATTATTATTTTTCATATTCATATAATTATTTAAAAAAAAAAAACATTATCTACACCTTCATTTTAATTGTTGTGTTAAATTTCAAAAAAAAAAAAAAAAATAAGATTAGATGAAGGGTGGATTAAAAAAAAAAGATAAAAACAACATTAATAACACCACTTCAAAAAAAAAAAAAAAAAAAAAAAAAAAAAAAAAAAAAAAAAATTTACACCCTTGTGCACATCCTAACTTATAAAGTCGTTAATTTATTTGATTTGATAAATTATAATAAATTTAAAATTTCACAAGTCTTGTTCAAAGTTTATTATTAAACAATACCAACCCACCAACCAAAAATTATTTTTATTTTTATTTTTTTTTTTATTTTTAATTTTATTTTTTTTTTTTGGGTTTTTTTTTGGATTTTTTGGGCCACTTATCAAAAAAGGTTTCAAAAAAACATGCTTTTGATTTTAAACAAATCATTTTTATTTTTTTTTTTTTTTTTTTTTTTTTTTTTTTTTCACAAGTGATTATTTTTTTTTGTTGCATATGAAAAAAAAAAGAAAATTAAAAAAAAAAAAAAGAAAAAATTAAAAATTAAAAATAAAATTTTTTTTTTTTTTTTAAAATAATAAGAAAAAAAAAATAATTAAAAATAGTAATCAATTATATAATTTGTGTAGGTGTTTTTTTCTTTTTTTTTTTTTTTATTTTCTAATTCCTTTTTATTGTTAATTTTATTGTTTTACTTGCTTTTTTTTTTTTTTTTATTTTTATTTTTTTTTTTTTTTTTTTTTCTGTACAAAATTTATTATACACCCACCCACACACATACACCCATTAAGTGATTGGAAATATCAAAATTTTGGTGGTAAAAATGATATCATATTCTCAATTTTAAAGTCATTAATTTATTAATAAATATATTACTCATATGATTTTATCTCAAAAAAGGAAATAAACTAAAACATATATTAATAATTTACAAAAATTACCATAATAACCATATCCACTTTATTCCCCAAAACACTACATTAAAATATTCATTATTCTTCTATTTATAATAAAATATCATCAAAAAACCACACACACATATATTCACCCAAAAAACAATATTAAAAAAAAAAAATATTCACCCCACAGAATTTAATTTTTTCACACACTTACATACTACTACCCAAACTCAACAGATAAAAATTAATTTTACACACAAACAAACACACAGACACACACAGACACACAATGTGAAATATAACATCACAAATATACAATCTATTATCAACTATTTTTTTGGTTTTTTTCTTTAAATAAATAAATAAAAAAAAAAAAATAAAAAAAAAAAAATAAAAAATAAAAAAATAAAAATCTAATATCGCCTCACCTACAACCAACCCCCCAACACAACACCAATTCGCGTTGATATTATTATTATTATTATTTTAATTGTTTTGTTTTTCTTATTTATAAAAGAAAAATAATAATAAAAATAATAATAAATAAAAAAAATAAATAAATAAATTAAATAGCTTTGCATTTTTTTTTTTTTTTTTTTTTTTTTTTTTGAAATGAACAATTTTTTAGTTTTAAAACAATTCCATTTATTTATTTATTTATATTTATTTATTTATTTATTTATTTATTTTGGCCGAAACACCAAAAAAAAAAAAGTACAGATGCCTTGTTTTATTTGCAGTTTTTTTTTCTATTTTTTTTTTTTTTTTTTTTATTAATTTTACATTTTTTTTTTTTTTCACCTTTTTTCCTTAAATCCTAAAACTCATAAGTTTTAATCATTTACATAAAAAAAAAAAAAAAAAACATTCCAATTTGCAATGACCCCAGTAATTAAAATTTTCTTAAAAAAAAAAAAAAGAAAAAAAAAAAAAAAAAAAAAAAAAAAAAAAAAAAAAAAAAAACCATACATTCATTTAAATAATTAATCTTACAATATATTACTACTATTTTCTGTTGGTATTAAAATAGGTTTGTTTTTTTTTATTTTTATTTTTTTAATTTTTTTTTATTTTTTTTTATTTTAAGACACAAATTAATAATAATACATTTCTTGATTAGAATGGTACAATTTACTTTTTTTAATTTTTTTTTTATTTTTATTTTTCATTTTTTTTTATTATGATTACAATCTTGTAAAAAAGTAGCAGGTACTGTTACTTTAATTTTTTTTCTTTTTTGTTATTTTTTCTCACATATTAAAAAAAAAAAAAAAAAAAACTTCCCTTTTTAATTAAAATAATTGAATTTGACTCTTCAATATACTAATGATCATTCTTTTTATTTTTTTACTTTCTTTTATTTTTTTTATTTTCTCTTTATTTTATCCTAATACATAAATAATAATAATAATAATAATAATAATAATAATAATAATAATAATAATAATAATAATAATAATAATAATAATAATAATAATAATAATAATAATAATAATAATTTTAATAACCATATTTATACTGTTGTTGTTGTTGTTATCTTATTGTTTTTTTTAATATTTTTTTTTTTTTTTCCAATTGCACCATCTCTCACCTATTTTCTTTTTGTTAATTCAATTTTTGCATATTTTATGAAATTTCAAAAAAAAAAATAAAAAAAAAAAAAAACCACACCAAAAAAAAAAAAAAAAAAAAAAAACAGATTTTATAATTTTAAATCACGCACATATTTAAAAGATTAATTAATTAAATCTCAATTCCTATATTTATATATATATTATTACAAAAAATCAAATAACCACATATTATATACATATTAATATATACATAAAAACATATTTAACATATTCAAAAAAGAATAGTCGACATATAGATTCAAAAGTCCTTTCCCACTTTAACCAATACAAATTTCAAAAATATTCAAATTTAATTTCTTTGTTTTAGATTTCTGAAAACATATTTATTTATTCCATCAAAAAAAAAAAAAAAAAAAAATCAAAAAAAAAAAAAAAAAAAAATTATCTGTTTTGGAAAACCACAAAAATAATTTTTTCACCCCCACACATTCACAATTTTAATTTATAAATTAATCAACCAACACTTTTTTTATTATTATTATTATTATTTTTTATTCACACACTTACTTTTATATAAAATTACTTTTGTATATATACCCTTATATAATATATTTCCCACCCCATCATAATTAATTATCTCACTTTTTTTTTTTTTAAAAAATTCTCACAAAATTTATAAATCAATACAAATATTTTATTCAAATTAAAAAATAATAAAAAATTACCACAAAAAATCAACAATATAAGTTCAACAATAAGAAAAAAAAAAAAAAAAAAAAAAAAAAAAAAAAAAAACAATAATAAGAAACAATTCAATCTTTATCTTTTATCAAATACATTGATTTTTAACAACACACTCACACACGCACTCACTCACAAAAAACATAAACATAAACATAAGCATAAACATAAACACACACACACACACCGAATTATTTAATTTAATATTCCTTTGGCCAAAAAATCCACCTTTTAAATAATAATAATATGAAAATTAATTTTAAATTTTTTTATATTTTTTTTTATTTTTTTTTTTTACCTATTTAAATAAATTATCAATTCCAAAATATATTTTTTTTTTTTTGTTTTTTGTACATAAAACTAAAATAAAATTAATTTTATAAAAATAAATATTTTATAAATTAATCCAAAAACACACACACATATATAAAATATAATTAATAAAATCAACCACACATACACAATAAGATCTTTTTTTTTTTTGTTTTATTTTTTATTTTTATATTTCATTCAACAATAATAATAATAAACTTTTTTTTTTCCATAAAATCATAACAACATATATAATAATAATAAAAAAAAATTAAAATTAGTTTTGTAAATAATAATCTACTCCAAAAAATATATATATATATTTAATATAAAATCTTTTAAAATGAATCAACATCAACTACATCAACAATTACAACAACAATTATTACAACAACAACAACAACAATTACAATACCAACAACAACAACATAATATGCAACAACAACAACAATTATTACAACAACAACAATTAAAAATGAATATCCAACAACAACAACAACAACAACAACAACAACAACAACAACAACAACAACAACAACAACAACAACAACAACAACAACAATTACAACAACAACAATCACCAAAGAAAACAATAATTCAAAAATATAATGAAGATTTAGATGATATGGTAATTAAAACATATACAACCAGATTGGTATTGACATGGATTTATAATAATCCAACACCACCAATTTTATCACCATTACCAAAATTAAAAGTTATACCAAATTCTAGTTCATCTAAACAATTTTCCAATAAAACATTACATACATCAACTCATACATTCCAAGATATTGAATCATACGTTAAGGAGGTATTCGACCTTTGGGATACAGTTTTATCATTTTTTTATTCTCAACATATTAAACGTTCAAAAGCATACTATCAAAATGTAAAACAATCACCACAAAATGTTGAATCTGATCACACTGTAAAATTAACTTTAAAATCAATTTTAATTGGTTCAATTTATTATTCCGATATATTTTTTAGAAAATCTTCTGTTTTAAAACCAAAATCAAATTTTACAATTTTAGATATTGTAATTTCAAGGTAAACTTTAAAAATTATTTATAATCCAAAAAAAAAAAAAAAAAAAAAAAAAAAAAAAAAAAAAAAAAAAAAAATTTCCTAAACACTTTTTTTTTTTTTTTTTTTTTTTTTTTTTTTTTTTTTTTCCTCTCCTCCCCTCACTCCTCTCTCTTACTATAGTATTAATCTTTCAATTAAAATGTGGTTAGAAGAAAAAATGTCAGTTAATAAATATCTATCAGAAATATTTGGAGTATCTCTGGTTCATGTAAATAGTTTAGAAAGATATTTTTTAACTTTAATTGACTATCAATTATATCTTCACGAGAAGGATATTCAATCATTTGCAAATATCATTCATAAATCCTATGTAAATAAATCATCATCATCATCATCCTCATCCTCATCCTCATCATCATCCTCACCATCACCATCACCATCATCAATAACTGTTTGTCAAAATAAATCCATTGAATCCGAAAATAATAATATCAATAATAATATCAATAATAATATCAATAATAATATCAATAATATCAATAATAATATCAATAATATCAATAATAATAATAATAATAATAATAATAATAATAATAATAATTGCGCCAATAAGATATCAATTCAAGTGTATAGTTGTAATAATAATGATAGTGTAAATAGTTCACCATTACCATGTTCGGTTAGTGGGGCAAGTAGTAATCATTATAATATCAATCATGGATATATTAGTGGTGGTGAATCATCATCATCTTCATCATCATCTTCATCATCAAATTCTTCACCCTCTGTATTAGTAGTACCTTCATCACCAATTAAATCATTTATACAATCTTCTTCATCATCGTCCGCTTCTTCTGCATCACCATCATCAATTTCACCAAAGAAAAGATACCTTTCAATATCAAGATCTTCATCTTGTTCGTCAAATATAAATACACCAATTGCAACCTCCTCACCTTCAACTTGTACAGTACCAAATTCAATTCATCATGATGACTATCAAGATCAACCAAAGAAAAGAATAAAGGCAATCGTGGCCTAAAAAAATAATATAAAAATAAAAAAAAATAAAAAAAAAATTTAAAAATATATTAAAAAAAAAAAGAGTTTTTGATTTTAATATTTTAATATTAATATTTTGGTAAAAGGGTATTTATTTGAAAATAAATAAAAAAAAAAAAATAAAAAAAAATAAAAAAAATATAAAAATGACGCCACTCGACCGGAAATTTGGAAATTTCAAAAGTTTTTTTGTAATAAAATAATTTTCAAAACAAAACAGTTTTAATCTGGATTTTCATTTTTATTTTTTTATTTTTTTTTTTTTTGTGTGAAAATAATATCTTTTTTTTAAAAATTTTTTTAAAATTTTTAATTTTTTATCCACTTTTTTTTTTTTTTTTTTTTTCAAAAACATTTCCACTTTTAAATTTCTTTTTTTTTATTTTTTTTATTTTTTTTTTTGTATCTATAAACAATTCAAAAAATTAAGAAATAATTTTGTATTATATAAATTCTCACACAAGCGCCACACACACACAAGTAACACACACAAATAAAAAAAATAAAAAAAAAATGTTTAGTAATGGATTATCAAAATTAATAAAATCCAAAATAGCATCTACATCAATAATTACCACTAAAAATAATTATTCAATTTCAAAACTATCATTTTCATCAACATCAATTTTATTAAATAAAAAATATAAATTAAGTGAACCATTTAATTATGAACAAGATTGTGAATATGCATTAAAAGAGCCAATACAATTTTGGGATGAAGTAGCTTCAAAATATGTACATTGGTAAATATATATATTTTTTTATTATTTATTTTTGAATAATATATATTTATTTATTTGTTTTTTTTATTATTTTTTTTTTTTATTTTTTATAGGAATAAAAGATATGAAAAAGTTTATAGTGGTGATGAGTATAATCCAGAATGGTTTAAAGGTGGTGTATTGAATGCATGTTATAATGCATTAGATGTTCATGCAAAGGATCCAATTACAAAGAATAGAATTGCAATCATTCATGAAACACCATCAAAGAATAATACAAATAAATTGACCTATGGTGAACTTTGGGATGAGGTTTGTATATTTGCAAGGGGATTACATAATTTAGGTGTTGAAAAGGGTGATAGAGTAGTCATTTATATGCCAATGATTAATCAGGCGTTGATTGCAATGTTGGCATGCGCAAGATTGGGTGCGACACATAGTGTGGTATTTGGTGGTTTTGCATCACCCCAATTGGCTCAACGTATTGAGCATTTCAAGCCAAAGGTAGTGATATCTGCAAATTTCGGTGTTGAAGGCCACAAGATCAATTGCTACACACCACTACTTTCAAAGGCATTAGAACTATCATCACATAAACCAAATCATACCATTGTTTACAATCGTTTGGATGTAAAGTTAGACGCAGGTGAAGTTTTACCACCAAGAGTTGAGGGATCGTTGGATTGGAGTGAACTAATTAAAAATATTGCACCGTATAGGGACTATGCATTGGTAGATTCGACACACCCATTATACATTCTTTACACCAGTGGTACCACTGGCATGCCAAAAGGTGTCGTTAGGGACACCGGTGGCTACTCAGTGGCTTTGAATTACTCCATTAGAAATTGTTATGGTATGAAGAGTGGTGATACATTTTTCGCAGGTTCCGACGTAGGTTGGGTAGTTGGTCATACTTTATCAGTCTACGGTCCATTGATGGTAGGTTTAACATCGATCATATTCGAAGGTAAACCAACAGTTCCAGACGCCTCAACCTATTGGAAATTGATTGAAAAGCATCGTGTAAATGCACTATTCTCTGCACCAACAGCAATTCGTGCAATTCATAGAGATGATGCTGATGGTAAGTTGGCATCAAAATGTGATCTCTCCTCATTGAGATCCATTTGGTTGGGTGGTGAACGTTTGGATAGTTCAACATTCAATTTCTTAAGAAACATCACCAACAACAAACCAATCTTGGACAACTATTGGAATACCGAGAGTGGTTCACCATTAATCACCAACCCATCATGTCAAGTACCAATCAAAGCAAACGCCACTGGTAAGCCAATGCCAGGTTACCAATTCCATGTACTCTCTCCAACCTCTGAAAGATTGGGTGCCGATAAAATCGGTGAGGTTTGTATAAAGTTACCAGTTGCACCAGGTTTTACAAATACCCTATACCTAAATCCAGAAGGTTACAAGAATGCTTATCTCAACGAGTATCCAGGTTACCTTAGAACCGCCGATTCAGGCTACTACGATGAAAATGGTTATTATCATATCATTTCTAGAGTTGATGATATTATCAATGTTAGTGGTCACCGTTTATCAACTGGTTCAATCGAAGAAATCTTAGTTAAACATCCAAAAATAGTAGAATGCGCAGTAATTGGTGTCCACGATGAATTAAAAGGTGAAATACCATTTGGTTTGGTAGTTTTAAAACCTCAATATAAAGATTGTGCTGAAGAAGTTGAAAATGAATTAATTAAAGAAGTTAGAGAAAATATTGGTCCTGTCGCAACCTTTAAAAAAGTTTTATCTGTAAATCGTTTACCAAAAACTCGTAGTGGTAAAATTTTAAGAAATATTTTAAGAAAAATGTATAATAGTAAGTTTTTATTTTTTTAATAATTTTTTTATAATTTTTATTTATTTTTTATTAATTAATAATTTTTTTTTTTTTTTTTTTTTTTTTTTTTTTTTTTTTTTCCTCTCTCTCTTTGAATCAAACAGAGGAAGAATATACTGTTCCACCAACAATTGAGGATATGGAGGTCCTTAAAGAAATTGATATCGAATTTGAAAAGTATAAACTTTCACACCCACCAAAAAAATAGTTAAATAAAAAAAAATAAAAAAATGATAAAATAAAAAATAATAAAATTAATAATAGTAATAATTTGGTTTTATTTTTATTTCTTTTCTTTTTAATTTCTCTTTTTAGTGTCATGCTTAATTAAATAATTTTTAAATAATATTTAATTTTGTTTTTTTTTTATTTTACTATTTTTTTAGAAAATTAACCACTGATATTTTTTCCTAAAAATAAATATCTATGATATAAAAAATTATTTTGATCAAATTAGAAAAAAAAAAATAAATAAATACAATAAAAAATAAAAATAAAAAAAAAAAAAATTAATAAAAAAAAAAATAATAAATAATAAATAAAAAAAAAAAATGGAAAAAAAAAACAATAATAATGAATTTTAAATTTAGAATTTATTTTTTTAAAAAAAAAAAAAAAAAAAGTTAAAAATATTTTAAATTAGAAAGGGGAATTTTAAAATATTAATTTTAATATTTTTTTAAAAATTAAAAAAAAAAAAAAAAAAAATTTCTAATTTTAATTTCCATTTTTAGACAACTTTTTTTTTAAAAATAAATTCTAATAGGGTCTTGTCTTTTATTTTAAGAACTTAAACAAACAAAGCTATTAAATCAAAAAGAATAATTAAAAAAAAAAAAAAAAACTTCAAAACAAAAGGTTTGTTTATTTTTTTCATTTACAAAAAAATAACTTATCAATTTTATTTATTTAATTCTTTTTTTTATTTTTTTTATTTTTTATAAAAAAAAAAAAAAAAAAAAAAATCACAAACAAAATTAAAAAACTACAACAAAAAAAAAAAATAATAATTTTAAAACACTTTATTAAAATTATTTTGTTTTTGTTTTATTTATTTAAAAAAAAAAAAAAAATAGAAAAATAAATATGTAAAATAAAAAAAGAAAAAAAAAAAATACCATATAAAATAAAAAAAAAATATTTTTAAAAGAAAAAGAAAAAAAAAAGTTCATCCCTTTATTCTGTAAATATATTCAATTCATTTAAATCATTTTATTTTTTTGTTTTTTTTATTTCCAAATATTTTCAATTATTATTATTTATTTTTTTATTTTTTATTTTATATATTTGGTTAAAAAAAAAAAAAAAAAAAAAAAAAAAAAAATTAAAAATTTAATATAAAATTGTAGTTAAACTATTTTACACAATAATGATAAATAAAGTTTGAAACAAAAGTGTAATTATAAAAAAATAATTTTTAAACCATTTTTTTTTTTTTTTTTTGGTTTTTTTAAAATAAAATAATTTAATTTTAATCACCCACACATTTATCTTCTTTATTAATTAAAGTTTCAGAATTTTAAATACCAAAAAACACACACTCTCAATTACCCCCACCTATCATACATATAACCCATCCTGTTAATTTAAGAATGTTTCAAATATCACAACATATGGTTTTTAGTCAATTTGATCTTTTCCCACTACCACAACCATAACTACAACTCCTATCTTATTGATTTCATTTTTTATTTTAATAATTTTTTTTTTAATTTTTTTGTTAGGCTTTTACCTTTTCTTGCTATTGGTATTTAGTGTGTGTGTGTGTGTGTGTGTGTGTGTGTAAGTGTATGTATGTTTGTTGTCTCTATAATAATGCTCTATTTCATTATTTTTAATGGAATTTAATAAATTAATTAAATAAAATAAAATAAAAATAAAAAACGATCTTATCTTTAAATTTAAATAAAGATTCCTAATAAAAAAAATAAAAAAATAAAAAATAAAAAATAAAAAATGTGGTAAATATTGTTATAGTTGTTGGTGTATACAATAACTTTATTTTATTTTATTTTTTTTATTATTTATTTAATTTATTTATTTAATTTATTTTCAAAAAAAAAAAAAAAAAAAAATTGTTTTATGGTTTTTTTTTTTTTTGTTTGTTGGTGTTATAATTATTATTATTATTATTATTATTATTATCAAAGAGGTAAATTAAATAAATTAAATAAAATCTTTAAAAATAAAAAAAAAAAAAAAATTTATTATTATTTGTTTATTTGATAAAATAAAAAAAAAAATTTATTTAACTGTCTCTTAATTTCATAAAGATATTTTTTTTTTTTTTTTTTTTAATTATTTTAATTTTTTTTTTTTAATTATTTTAATTTTTTTTTTTTTTTTAAAATTTTTTTTCAAATCAGATTCTTCGTCCGACTGTTGTTTTTTTTTTTTTTTTTTTTTTTTTTTTAATTATTTTTATTATTTTTATTATTTTTTATTATTTTTATTATTTTGTTTTTTTTAATTTACCAATAAGGTAAATAAAATTTTATTGTATGACATGTTTCTTTTTAAAAGTTAAAAAAAAAATACCTTTTCATATGACAAGTTTATTCTTTTTTCTTTTTTTTTAAATTAGTTTAATTATTAAAAAAATTATTTTTTTTATGATATCCAAAAATATCGACCCTATTTGCACCTTATTTTTTTTTTTTTTTTTTTTTTTTTTTTTTTTTTTTTTTCCCAATTCCTCTTTTTTATTTTGTTTTATTTTTTTTAATTTTTTTTTTTAAAAAATATCACCACCCCAAAACCAAAAAAGATTTTTATTAACACACTTTTATTTTATATATTTAGTTAGCAATAGTAATAATAGTAATAATAGTAAATTTTTTATTTTTTTATTTTTTTATTTTTTTATTTTTTTTTTTTTATTTAAATTATAGAAAATAAAAAAAAGTCAATATATATATTTAAAAAAAAACAAAAAAACAAAAAAAATAAAAAAAAATATCAGTAATAATCTTTATATACAATAATAATAATAATAAAAAATATAATAATAATAATAATAATAATAATAATAATAATAATAAAAAATATAATAATAATAATAATAATAATAATAATTTAAGGGATATTAACCGTTTTTGTATCTATTGCAAATTCGTTTTTCCCAAATTCTAAAAAAAACAAAAAAAAAAAAAAAAAAAAAAAAAAACTAATAAAATGAGTTCACCACACATTGAACTTCACTCACAAAGAACATTATCTCCCCAACCAAGTTCAAATAATTTTGAATTGACAGGAAATAAAAGTTGTGCATTATCAGCTTCTTTAAATGGTTCCATAGATGATTTAAATAATAACAATAATAACAATAACAATAACAATAACAATAACAATAACAATAACAATAACAATAACAATAACAATAACAATAACAATAATAATAACAATAACAATAACAATAATAATGACGGCGATAAAAACGATAAAAAATTACTTATTATAACAAATGCACCAACACCACCATTAACACCTCCACAACCCACAAAAACACAACAAACATTACTAGAATTAAACCAAAAATTTCAAGAGCAACAACAACAGCAACAACAACAACAACAATTACAAAAACAGAATAAACAACAACAATCACAAAAACAACAAGAAGAACCACCATCATCACAACAAGAAGAACCACCATTATCACAACAACAACAAGAACAAGAACAAGAACAAGAACAAGAACAAGAACAAGAAGAACAATCAAAACAAAAAATAGAAGGAAAAGGAGGGGGAGGAGAGGAAGAGGAGTGTGAAGGAGGAGGAGGAGGAGAGGGAGAGGGAGAGGAGCAATTTAAAGAGGGTGATGAGGAAGAACACGAGGGTATTGAAATTGATCCAAATCTACCAACAACTGGATATACTGGTAAACGAAGATCATCATTACAAATCAATGAAGCATCACCAAAATTAATACAAACACCATCAGTAGATAGAACATTATGTATATTAGATTCATTACCATGTCCAATCTTTCAAATTGGTATCATTGAGAATACAGAGAATGGTAATATTACATTGACTGGTTTTGCAAATGAAAGATTAACAACACTCTTATCATGTTCATCCAATCTATTAGTAGACTCTTTAAAATCAATTCCATCACCACACTACAATACTGTACCATCATTAGAAAGTTGTAATTCAATCCCAATAAATAATTTAGCACCTGGTCTATTACCAAATACTGATCCAACAAAAATATTAGATCCATATATTTCATTATATAATAAAAAACAATTAAAAGAACGTTATAGTAATAATAATAATAATACTAATACCAATAATAATAATAATAATAATAATAATAATAATAATAATAATAATAATAATAATAATAATAATAATAATGATACCACTACTACCACCACCACTACCACAACTACCACCACTACCACTACAACGACCACTACCACAACAACAACAAATGAGTCTGATAATAATAATAATAATAATAATAATAATAATAATAATAATAATAATAATAATAATAATAATAATAATAATGAAGAAATTAAACAAAATACAAAAGAGGGTGAGGAAATATTACATGAATCAACAAATTCAACTGGTACAGGTAATTCAATATCAAGACCAAATTCAATATTACAATGTATATTGGATTCATTTCATGAACAAAAAACAATAACCGAGAAAGTATTATTAAGTAACTTTTTAATTAGACAACAATATAAGAGTAGAGCTACAATTAAACCATTCCCAGATGGTTGTATTTGTATATTTGAATATATTGAAAATATAAATTTAAATTATCAACAACCACCAACTTCATTAAATGATAGAATTAATTCAACAAATAAATTAACAAATGAAATGGAGCTATTATCATTATCACCAGACTCTAATCATCAACATGTTCAAAAATTACATAATCATAATCATAATCATCATAATCATAATCATAATAATACTACACAACGAGCATCATCAACTGATTCACCATTTATTCATTCTGTATCAGCAAATTCACTTTCATCAATGTCATCAAATTCATCTGTAACATCTGCATGTGCATCATTAAGTAGTAATAGTAGTAGTAATAGTAATAATAATAGTAATAATGCAAGTAGTAGTAATTGTAGTAGTAATGCAAATAGTAATAATACAAATAGTAGTAGTAGTAATTGTTGTTGTTGTTGTAATAATAATAATAATAATAATACATCATCAACATCATCAACAATATCAAGTGCATCATCAACAAAATCAAAATCATATTTACATCAACAACATAAGAATTCAAAAGTTTATTCAACTTTATTGAATAGTTTTGAGAATTTATCATTTTTATTAAAATCAACACCAATTATAATTTGGAGAGCTGATCATAATGGTGAGATGGTATTCTTTAAGAAATCCGATGAGATTCCAATAGATGAAAAGAAAGTTGTTGGTAATAATTTTCAAGATTTCTTACAATGGGTACCCCAAACCTATCGTACCAATTTCCAAGAGATGTTTCAAAACAGTTTAAAGTGTGGTAAGATTTTCGAATTCTTATTTTGGTTTCAAACACCTCAGAATTATGTTCAACTATTTAAAATCGCAGGTTATCCAATATTTCATATTGATGGTAAAGATTGTATTGCTTCAAAGAGATACCTAATCGGTTGGTTAGGTGTTACCTATAATTATCTAATTAATGATGGTGCTGAAATCTCAATTAAAGGTTCTGCAAATTTAGATAGTATGTATGAAAAATTTAAAATCATTTATGAAATGCCAAATATTGAACGTACAAAATTAACAAATAATGGTATATCAAGTGGTGGTGATATAACTAACGCCAACAACAATGGTGGTTCAAGTGAATCTTCAAATAAAATATTGGAAAAGAAAAAACATTTAATTTCTGAGGCTGAAAAAGAATGTTTTTTAAAATGTAAAGAAACTTATAATATCCTATTTAAATTATCATTACTTGGTGTAATGTTTTCAACTTTTAAAGGTATAATTTTAGATGCAAATGATATGTTATTACAGACAATTGGATATACTAGAGGTGATTTAGAGAATGGTAAAATCGATTGGATGTTATTGACTCCACCAGAACATTTTGAAATTTCAGCTAGAGCATTACAAGAGTTGAAGGCAAAGAGATGGTGTCAACCAATTGAGAAGGCGTATATACATAAGAGTGGCAAGAGGGTACCAGTGTTGATTACATCCGCTATGATCGATGGTAGTACTGAACAGTGTATAACATTTGTGTTTGATTTAAGTAGATATAGACAAGCTGAGATGGCAGCGATTGAAGCAACCAGATTAAAGACTCAATTCATTACAAATATTTCCCACGAGTTACGTACACCCTGTCATGGTATAGTTGGTATGAGCCAATTGCTATTGGATTCACAATTGACCAATACGCAACGTGATAATATAGATTCAATTAAACGGTCTACAGATTCATTGATATCGTTGATCAATGATATACTGGATTTCAGCAAGTTGGAGTATGGTAAAGTTACATTGGAGAATGAGTCATTCGAATTGTTGCCAATGATTGAGGAAGTGTTGGACTCTCAAGCCACAGCTGCCAATCGAAAAGGCATAGATTTGATATTCGTCATGGGTCGTGACTATCCAGTGCCTCCGGTTATATTTGGTGATAGAAATTCATTGAAAAAGGTGTTATTGAATTTGGTTGGAAATGCTGTGAAATTCACAGAGACCGGTTTCGTGCTATTGGAGATCTCTACCGATTATGAAAGTGGCGATCAAATCTCCTTGCGTTTCACAGTTAAAGACAGTGGTATTGGTATACCCGAGAATAAGATCGAGCAGATTTTCGTGCCATTTGGTCAAATTGACGGTTCATTCAGTAGGAAATACGGTGGCTCCGGATTGGGTCTATCTTTCTGCAAAGAACTAGTCGCGTTGATGGGTGGCTATATTCGGGTGGAGAGCGGCGATCAAGAGGGTGGCAAAGGCACGACCTTTTGGTTCGCAATTAAAGTTTCCATCTCGTCACCTTCTTACCTACCAAATAGTGTTCCCGCAGCTAACCAATTCTTTTATCCTGAATATAGACCATCACATTATAACAATGTCATTGGTAATGGTGATTCACCAAAGAATGTACTAATCATTGAATCCAATCAAATGGTAATCATGTCGATCCAATCGATCCTTCTCTCAATGAAATGTGAATGTATTAGTGCATCCAAAGCAATCACAGCATTAGATCTATTGGAATCATCAAAATCAACTGAAAATCAAATCGATATCATAGTTTGTTCAGATAAATCAACATTTGTTCAACAAATTCTAGATTATGTAACCACTGAAAAAGTCATACTCTATGGTGTTGATCCAAATTCAAAATATAATGAAAATTCAAAAGTTTACTCTTATTTAGTTACACCAATAACTCATTCAAAATTAATTTCTTCAATTTTACTTTCAAAAAATTTAAAATCAAAAAATTCATTTTTAACAACAACAAATAATACAAATAATACAAATAATACAAATAATATTGAAAATAAATCATCAATTGATTCACCATTATCAATAACTTCAACTTCATCTTCAATTATAACTCCAATTTTAACTTCAAATAATTTAGATTTAAATAATAATAATAATAATAATAATAATTCAATTTTAGTTTCAAATAATGGTGGTGTTGATGGTGGAAATAATGTTCCATCAACATTAACAACAATTCAACAAAGTCAACCAAAGAAATATATTTTAGTTGCAGAAGATAATGATATTAATATTAAAGTTGTAGTTAGACAATTGGAAAAGTTAGGATATACTGCAATTGTTGGAATTAATGGATTGAAAGCTTTGGAAATAATTGGAAGTTTTCCAATTTGTTTAATACTTTTAGATTGTCAAATGCCTCAAATGGATGGTTTCACATGTTCCACTATTTTACGTCAAATTGAACCAACTGGTCAACGTATACCAATCATTGCAATGACTGCAAATGACTCAAAGGATAGATGTTTCGAAGTTGGTATGGATGATTATCTCTCAAAACCTGTCAGAGTTGATAGACTTCAAAAAACTTTATCCGATTGGATTAAAACTGATGAAAATGGTAATCCAACAAATTCTTATAATTTTTATCCATTATCTTATTCTTTGGTTTATAATAATTTTATTGATACTCAATTAAAAAAAGAAAAGAATGACGATTAAAAAATAAATAAAAAAAAAAAAAGGAAACTATACTTATAAAAAATAATAATGCATTTGTAAATAAAAAAAAAAATAAAAAATAAAAATAAAAAAAACTATTTTTTTATTTGTATATATTCTTTAATAAATTGAATTAAATTTTATTTTATATTATTTACTTTATAAAAACAATAATTTCAATTAAACAAATTAATAATATCTCATGATTAATAATTAATTAAATAAAAAAAAAAAAAAATTTTTTTTAAACATCATTTAGTTTTTTAATTTTTTTTAAAAAAAAAAAAAAAAACCTAATTATAATAATAATAAAAATAATAAAAAATATACCTATTTGAAAACAAAGTAATAATTTTAAGGGTTTTAATTTAAAAATCGATTTTTTTTTTTTTTTTATTTATTATTTTAAATATGTTTAAAGAATTTTTAAAGATATTTTTAATATTAATTATTGTAATTTACAATTTTGAAAAAAAAAAATTAAATTCGGACTATATATGTCATAAATATATTATTTTTAGATTTTATTCTTGTTTTTGTTCTCTCCTCACATATGTACCCTCTATCAACATCTTTTTAAATCTCCCAATTATTTTTATTTATTTTATTTTTTATTTTTTTTTTATTTTTTTTTTTATTTTTTTATATCAATAAAAATTTTCAATTTGATTGTAACTATCACACATATTTTCGCACATGTTATTTATAACATTTTTACCTACCTAGTAAAACTTTATTTTTTTTTTTATTTTTTTTTATTTTTTTTTTTTATATTAATATTTTATTTAATATATATTTTTATTTTATTTTTAACAGCACCAGTTTAAATAATCACACACACAAACACACTCACAAATTTTATTTTATTTTTATTTTTATTTTTATTTATTTTTATTTTTTTTTCTTATTTCAACACCACCCTTTTTTTTTTTTTTTTTTATTTTTTTTTTATTTTTTTTTTTTTCCTTTTGTTTTCAAAAAATTATTAATTATCTACAAATAAAAAAAAAACTTATTTAAAAAAAAAAAAAAAAAACAACCAACAACAACTTATATTTCTATAAAGATATAATCATATAAAATTTTTTAATTTTAATTAAAAATTATAAAATAAATTAATATTTCAAATTAATTCGCCTCAATTTCAATTTCAGTTTTTTTTTTTTTAATCACTTTTTTTTAATTCTCCATTAAATTATTTATTTAATAATAAAAAAAAAAAAAAAAAAATAAAAAATAACGCACACATATTAAAAAAAAAAAAAAAAAAAGGATTAATCATCGATAAGGATTTAAAAATTATAATAAAATGGTTAAAGAATATGTATCAGCACTTAGTAAAGCATCAGTTTCAATATTGATGTTTTTATCATTTTTATTTATTTTAAAAATATCATATATCTATATTTATGAAAAAAAGAAATCAACAGCAGCGACTGTCAAAAAACTTATACACTTTTTCGTGTTTATATATATTTTATTAATTATGATTTTAAATTATATTCAATTTGAAATTTATTATTATAATCCCGCAATTTGGACCATTTTTTATAAAGTAATTTATAATATTTGTGGTTTCTTATTTACTTCATCATTTATTTTATTATTAACTTATTGGTATGTATTATTATTTTTTTTTTTTTTTTTTTTTTTTTTTTTAATAACAATAAATTATAACCATATATAATAAATTTTAATTTTAATTTTAATTTCATTTTAATTTAATTTAATTTTATTTTATTTTATTTTATTATAAAAAAAAAGGATTGGTATGATAACAGATATTTTTCAAATTAGAAAAGGAGCAATTTTTACAAAATATACTGGACCTGTGTTTATGGTAGTTCAATTCACCAATTTTGTTATTAAACTATTAACAATTATTTCAAATGCACGTCTTTTTTATTTACAAACTCGTTTGGATTTAGAAAAAGCTTCAATTTATTATGATTTCTTTGTGAATATATTTGTATTAATAATTTTAGTAGTATTTATTGTGGTTAATTTATATATTTTCAATAAAAAAGTTAGAAGAAGAATTGTATGTATATTTCTAATAATAATATAATAATTAATTTTAAAATTCTAATAATTTTTTTTTTTTTTTTTATTAATTTATTTATTTATTTTTTTTTTTCAGAAAATATTTACAGTAATTGCAGCAATTGTTGGTTTAACATTCTTTGTGTTAACATTAATTCGTGTATTTATTTATTATGATAGTGATAGATACAGTTTTGCAACATTAATATTAGTATCTGCATTATGTTTAGAAGTTATCTTTGTTATTTATCCAATTAGAATAGATGTTATAAAGAATAAACATATTAATAAATTCTTTGGTTTATTCTATATTGGTTATTCAAAGGAAACCAAACAAGAGACCCATAGCTCTTATAAGAAATCACACCACCCAGGTGGTGCAGCTCATAATGATGCTGTTCATAATGAAAAAGAAACTGTAATTTCAATGGATGATCTAACATCACTTACAAGTACCACCTGTACAAATACAAGTACAAATACAACTACAACAATAAATAATAATAATAACAATAATAATAACAACAACAATAATAATAATAAAGGTGCAGGAGATTACACAAATACAACAAACACTGCAACCTCGCCACTTGAAAGTCAATCTTTAAATACAAATTCAACACCAAATACTTGCACTGATTCGATTGATAATAATAGTAATTTACAACCACACCATGAAATATCAATTAATCCTCCAAACGAATTGAATGTTTAAAAAAAAAAAAAAAAAAAAAAAAAAAACAAAAAAAAAAAAAAAAAAAAAAAAAAAAAAAAAAAAAAAAAAAAAACACCTGTTTCCTAATCATTTTTTTTTTTAATGCGTATCCTTTTTTTAATAAATATAGGTAATTAAAAAAAATAAAAAAAAAAAAAATAAAATAAAAAAAAACAATGAAAAAAAATATCTTTCTTTTTCAAAAAAAAAAAAAAAAAAAAAAAAAAAAAAACAGAATTGTAATATGATAAAAAAATGTCGATTAATTTTCAAATAAATAAATATCTAAAATTTTTAATTTTTTTTTTTTTAATTTAATTTCATTTCTGGTCAAATTTTGATTTTAATTTTTTAATTTTTTAATTTTTTTTTTTTTTTTTTTGATTTTTTAATTTTTTGATTTTTCATTATAAAAAAAAAAAAAAAAAAAAATTAAATTTCTTTCATAATCTATTTAAATATTATACATATATATCTATAATTGTAATAATAAATAAATAATAAATAAATAAAATTTTTTTTTTTTTTTTAAAATGAGTAAACAATTTGAAAGCGTTCAAGCTACATTAGAAAAGTATATTCCAGCAGAGGAATTATCAGAAGTTAAAAGAATTCTTTATGGTTATAATAGAGGTCACCATGTCAAATCACTTCCAATTTGTCAAGAAGCTTTAGATTTAGCAAATAAAAATAATTTTGAAATTGTTGCTTCAAAGTAAATATATATATATTTTTTTTTTAATTATAAAATTAAAATATTAAAATATTAAAATAATTAAAATGATTAAAATAATCTAGAGTTGAAGCAGATCCAGAACAATTAAGAAAACCAAGAATTGTTAGATTAGGTATTATTCAAAATTCAATTGGTGCTGAAACTACTGCACCAATCCAAGATCAATATTTAGCAATTGAAGCAAAGATTGAAAAAATGATCGATGCTGCTGGTGCTATGGGTGTAAATGTTTTATGTCTCCAAGAAACATGGCGTATGTAATTAATGTTTTTTTTTTTTTTTTTTTTATTTTTTTTTTTTTTATTTTTAATTTTTTTAAAAAAAAAATCTTTTATTAATTGATTTTTTTTAAATAGATATGCCATTTGCATTTTGTACAAGAGAGAAATATCCATGGGTTGAATTTGCAGAATCAGCAAGTACAGGACAATCAATTAAATTCATTCAAAGAATGGCTAGAAAATATAATATGGTAATTATTTCACCAATGTTAGAGAGAGATGATGTTCATGCAAGTACAATTCATAATACTGCCGTTGTAGTTGGTAATAATGGTAATATCATTGGAAAGAGTAGAAAGAATCATATCCCAAGAACTGGTGATTTCAATGAGTCAACCTATTATATGGAATCGACATTGGGTCATCCAGTGTTTGAGACTATTTATGGAAAGATTGCAATCAACATTTGTTATGGTCGTCATCATAATTTGAATTGGTTAGCCTATGGTTTGAATGGTGCTGAAATCGTTTTTAATCCATCCGCTACCGTGGGTGAATTATCTGAACCAATGTGGGGTGTCGAAGCTAGAAATGCAGCAATGACCAATAACTATTTCGTTGGTTCAATCAATCGTGTTGGAACTGAACATTTCCCAAATGAATTCACCAGTGGTAATGGTAAACCTGCTCATAAAGATTTCGGTCATTTCTATGGTAGTTCTTATTTCAGTTCACCTGATAATTGTTGTACTCCTTCACTCTCTCGTGTCTCTGATGGTTTAAATATCTCTGAAGTCGACTTAAACCTTTGTCAACAAGTAAAAGATAAATGGAATTTCCAAATGACTGCTCGTTATGAATTATACGCAAAATTCTTAACAGATTACATTAATCCAAATTATCAACCAAATATTATTAAAGATCCATCTATGAAATAATTGTATTAAAATAAAAAATAAATAAATAAAATAATTATAATAAAATATTATAAAATATATAATAAAATATATAAAAAAAAAGAATAACAAATATTAAAAAAAAAAAAAAAAAAAAATTAAGATTTCATAATTTTTAAATCTTCATTTTTTTTTTTTTTTTTTGAAGTCTTACCAAATATATAATAATTTGTATTATAATTTTTTAGGTAAAATATAATATTTTTATTATTTGAAAAAAAAAAAAAATAAAATAATCTATAAATTTCATTTTTAATATTACTATAAGTTTAATTGTTGGGTATTACCTTTTTATCAAAGAAAGGAAATGAAAATGAAAAAAAAAAAAAAAAAAAAAAATATAGATTTAAAAAAAAAATAATTCATCATAATAGATATAAATTGTGTGGTTTATTTGTTTGTGTTATGATATTATTTTTTTTTTATTTTTTTTTTTTATTTTTTTTTTAAATTTTACAGTAATAAAGAATTCTTATAATAATTTTAAAAAAAATGTAAAAAAAAATTTTTAATATAAATAGTAGAAATAATTAATTTTTTATTATTTAATTTAAATAAACAAGAAAATAATTAATTTTCCAGTTTCCTTTTTTTTTTTTTTTTAATTTATTTATTAAATATTTTTTAACATATATACAGAATAATAATTTTAAAAATTTAATATTATTGAAAAAATGAATTTCGTAAAATCATCATTAACCAAAGTAAGAGATACAACTCATCAAATTGGTGCTAAATTAGATTCTTTTGAAAATAAACCAAGTAATGATACTAATATTATTACAGATGCATATGCAAAGAAAAATGAAGATGAAGATCTTAGTAATAGAGCCACAGAAGTTGCTTCAAACAGTTTACCAACAAATTCAAATTTAAATTCTTCATCATCAAATGTTCAAAGAAAAAGAGAGGGTGAGGGATTATTAAATCGTATTGAAAATACTTTTTCAAGAAAAAATAATAATAATAATAACGAAGAAGAAGAAGAAGAAGAAAGAGTTGTACAATCTGATAGTGATTCAAGATTATCAGAAAAAAAAGATGGACTTTCAAATAAATTCCAAAATTCAATGAGAATGAATGATAATGAACCACAACAAGAAGAAGATAAAGAATCTGATTCTCACAATAATGCAAGCAACTCAATTAAAAGAAATAAAGGTGGTTTATTTGATAGAGTAGAAAATGAAGTTGAATCATTTGGAAGAAGAAATGAAAATGAAAATGAAGATGAACCAGAGGAACAAAACTCTTCTTTGTCAAAAAAAGGTGAATTATCAAATAAAGCGGAAAATGAATTTTCATCATTAGGTAAAAGAAATGAAAATCAACAACAAGATGATGATGAAGAAACCTCAAATAATAGATCACAATCAACTTCAAATAAAAATGAAGGATTTTTAAATAAAATTGAAAATAAATTTTCTTCGATTACTGGAAGAAATAAGAATAATGATAATAATAATAATGATAATGAAGAAACTGAAAATAAAACTCAAAACACCCATTCACAACAAAGTCCAACTACTAGAACAGATCAAGGTTTTTTAAATAAAATCCATAATTATAATCAACAAGTTGAAACAAATGCATCATCAGCTTTAAATTTCATTGATGGTAAGTCATCATCGTCAAATCCAACACCAACTTCAACACCAAATATTACATCATCAAATGAAAATTCAAATTTAAATAATAGATCTACAACTTCATCATCAACATCAAATGAAAGAGGTTCCTTTGGTGATGTTGAAGAAAAAGTTGATGGATTTTTCAAAGGAAATCAATCAAAATCACATAACGATCAAACAAATCCTGAACCACACAGAAAAGAAGGTTTATTATCTAAAATTGGAAAATTCTAAATTAATTTCATACCTTTTATAAATATATTTTATATACCCATTTTATATACCCATTTTATATACCCATTTTATATACTTATTTTATATACCCATTTTATATACCTATTTTTTTCAATAAAAAAAATAATTAAATAAATAAAAAAAAATAAAGATTTAATAAATAATAATAATTAACTATTGTAATTTATTACTACTTTTTTTTTTTTTTTTTTTTTTTATTATTATTTCTTTTTTATTTAATTATTTTTTTAAACAATTAACAGCTTTAATAGCAGCATCATCTAAATCACTAGCAGAAGTAATATTTAAACCAGATTTTTCCAAGATTTCTTTACCAATGTTTACATTTGTACCTTCTAAACGTACAACTAATGGAATTTTAAGACCAACTTGTTTTGAAGCATTTACGATACCAGAGGCAATGATATCACATTTCATGATACCACCGAAAATGTTTACGAGTAAACATTTAACTCTTGGATCTTTAGTGAGGATTTTGAAGGCTTCAGTGACGGCTTGTTCAGAGGCACTACCACCTACATCGAGGAAATTAGCAGGGATACCACCCTTTAATTTAATGATATCCATGGTGGCCATAGCCAAACCAGCACCATTAACCATACAACCAATGTTACCATCGAGACCAATGTAATTGAGACCAAATTTACCAGCTTCAACCTCACGTGGATCCTCTTCGGCGGTATCTCTCATTTCGAAAATCTCCTTTTGACGGAATGAGGCATTGTCATCGAAATTGATTTTAGCATCCATACAAATGACTTGACCATCGGTGGTTTCAGCGAATGGGTTAATCTCGACTTGAGTTGCATCACTCTTGATGAATAATTGATAGAGGTTTTCCATTTGTTGTTGAGCGATCTTTGCTTTCTCACCGGTGAAACCTAATTTCTCAGCGAGGTTTTTAGTTTGTTCTGGACGAATACCTTTGACGATATCGATTGGTTCTTTGAAAATTAAATCTGGTGTTTCCTCTGCAACACTCTCAATGTCAACACCACCTTGTGGTGATGCAATCATAACTGGTCCACCATATTTACGATCCATAACGATTGCAAAATACAATTCTCTCTTTGGGTCAACTGATTCTGCCAACATTACACTTTGAACTTTGGTACCTTCTTTGGTGGTTTGTTTGGTTACAAGATGTTTACCCAACATTTCGTCACATAAACGTTCTGCTTCCTTACCAGTTTTACAGAGATGAACACCTCCTTTAAATCCTGTCTCTATGAATGAACCCTTACCTCTACCACCTGCATGTACTTGTGCTTTAACTACTAATTCTCCATTCAATTCTGATGCTGCTTTGATGGCATCTGATGCTTTTGTTACAACTCTCCATTTTTGTGTATTAACTCCATATTTATCCATTAATGATTTACTTTGATATTCATGTAAATTTAAATATCTAACTTGATATTTACTTGGATTAAATTTTAAAACTCCTCCCTAAAATAAAATAAAAATAAAAATAAAAATAAAAAAAAATACGAATAT
>NC_007088.5:4578754-4601254 GCF_000004695.1 Dictyostelium discoideum AX4
ATTATTTTTTTTTTTCCTGAATTATCTATTCCCAAAATTAAAAATCTTTTAAAATCTTTTTTTTCAATAAAACTAAATCCCATACCCATTTTATCTTTTTTTGTGAAATAAAAGTTTTATATGATTTCAAAAAAAAAAAAAAAAAAAAAAAAAATTAAAAAAAAAAAAAAAAAAAAAAAAAAAATCTATTTATAAAGAACAATGTGTGTTTTTTAAAATTAAATTATAAAATTAAGGTGGTTTCTAAAATAAATAAATAAATAAAAAAATAAAAAAAGATCATATTAAAAATTTAAATAAATTAGGTGTATATTGTTTCTATTTACATGTCGAGATTTCTTTTATTTAATTTTTTTTTTTTAATTTTTTTTTTTTTTTTTTAATCTGTTCCAGTCGATGTTCTATTCATTGAATTTATACTTAATTGAAGTAATCTCATATTATCGATTAATTTCTTTATTACACAATTTTTTTGATATGCATCCTATATTATAATAATAATAATAATTAATTTAATAAATAAATTTTTTTTTTTTTTTCTTGAACATAAAATTAATAATAATAATAGTAATTACCATTTTTAATCTTTCCAATTCATTAGATAATGAGGTTTGATCCTGTTTTTCTATATTAATTGTTGTTGTTGTTGGTGCTGAGGTACTACTATTATTATTATCATCTTTCATGATAGTATCATCATTATCAATATTATCTTTTGGTTTTTGTGATATTTTAGTTTCTAATAATGAAATTTCTTTAATAGTTTTTTGTAATGCTAAAATTGATTGAATGCAATTTTGATTTAATTCTTTAATTTTATCATTATCATTTACAAAATTTAAATTTAATGTTGGTAATGTTGGTGATGATGGTTGTTCTTTTGTAGTTGTTGTTGCTGTTGAATCTTTTGAATTTAATGGTGATGTTGTAGAAGTTGTTGTTGTTGGTGTTGTTGTTGATGATGTAGATGATGTAGTAGTGGTTGTTGTAGAATTATTAGTATTAGTATTTGTTGAATTATTTGTAGAAGAAGGAATACTTTGAGGTTGTTGAAGTTGTTGTGATTGCAATTGTTGTTGAGCTTTAGTTGAAACTTGGTATGTTAATACTGGATCAGATTGAATGGTTTTTAATTGCTTTACAATTGCTAATATATTCAATAGTAGTTTATGTATTGATTTTTCACCTTTTACTGCCAATGAACAAATCAATTCCTCTTCAATTTCAATTTTATCCATTTTATATATATATAGGTTCAAAGATAATTGAAAATGCAACTCAAAAAAAAAAAAAAAAATAAAAAAATAAAAAAAAAAAAAATGAAAATGCAACTCAAATGAAAAAAAAAAAAAAAAAAAAAATGGTGTGAGTGGAAATTTTAAAATTAATTCTTAAAGTCCAAAAAATATAGAAATCATTTTAATAATATAATATTAAGTAATTAAATTTTTATTATTATATATTTAAAAATATTTTTGAATACCTTTTTTTTTTTTTTTCTTTTTTTTTTTTAAAGTTTGGTATAAATTTTTAATTGAATGTAAAAAAAAAAAACTTTAAAAACCTTTTAAAGAAAGAAAACCATTTTTTTATTGGGATGGACCAAGATCAAATTCTGGATGTTTTTTAAGATACTAGAAAATAATAATAAAAATTGTTAGAATATATTTTATTTAAAATATAATAAAAAATAAATAATAAATTAAACTTACTTCATGAATTTCTAGATAGGATAATTTATCGTTCTTATCCTTATCAACAGCACTAAAGAAGTATCTGCATGAGCTTTTGGCTCTTCTGCATTTAGCTTTTTCCCTTTCTTCAGCACTTAATTCATCATCTTCTTCATCAAAATCCGGATCTTTAAGGTACAATTGATACATTTCATCAAATGTTACAACACCGTCATTATCAGTGTCATATTTCTTACGGAAATCTTTGACCTTGGATCTGAGAGCTTTTTCAGTTCTGATTAAATCTTGTTTAATTTTCTTGGACATTAAAACTTCTCTAATTTCCTGGATGGAAAGGTTTTCAGTATCAGCATCACGATTATAATGATCAAACATTGATTTTGTGGCAGCAAGTGGATCCTTAATATTGGAATTTGAGCTCATACGAGAGAAAACTTCATCCCATGATAAGTTACCATCACCATCTTTGTCAAAAGAAGTAAAAATTTTTTCCTAATTATTTTAAAAAATAAAATTAATAATTTTAAATAAAAAATTATATATTTTGAAAAAAAATAATTTAAAATTTAAAATACTTACAATTTGAGCTTCAACCTTAGACATTGTTTTTTTAAATTTATTTGTTAAGTTATTATTAATGATTAAAAAAAAAAAAATTGTTTCTTTTTATACAAAAAAAAATAAAAAATAAAAAATAAAAAAAAAAAAATAAAAAAAAAAACTTTTTGCCCACTCATTTATTTTTTTTATTATTATTATTTTTATTATTAAAAACTCATTCCTAGTATGGGCAAAATAATGATTTTTTTTTTTTAACTTTTTTTTTTTTTTTCAGACACTATTTTTATATCCCCCAATTAAAAAAAAAAAACCTTTTTTTTTAATAATAATTATAAAATTATAAAAAAAAAAAACTTGTTAGGTGTTTTATGAACCCACAGCATGAATAATAAAAAAACACTTCATTTTTTTTATTTTGTAATTTGACACACCACTAAAAAAAATTAAAAAAGTAAAAAAATGAAAAAATTAAAAAAAAAAAAGATTTAAATCACCTTTTTTATTAATTGAATCGTGATTGACACCCACTTTCAATTTTTTTTTATTTTTATTTTTTTTATTTTTTAATAATTGTTAATTTAATGAAAGTTTAATAAATGAACAAAGAATGTTTGGTAAACTTGAAACTTTATCAATTTTAAAATTTGATAATTTAATTAAATTATTCCATTCATTTAAAGTTCTTTCTTTACCACCATTTAAAATATTAATTGTATCTATTTAAAATTTAAATTAAAAAATATAATAATTAATAATAATAATTAAAAATAATTAAATTAAATTTAATTTCAAAAGATACATACGATATTCAATTGAAATTGGAATTGATTTTTTATTTTTATAAATTATATGATCAAATATATAAATACAAACTTCATTTTGATATGAAGATTTAATTGATTTATAAATTTTATTTAAAATTTCTAATACTTGATTATCGCTAAACATATGGAATATATATTTAACTAAATAACAATTGCCAATTGGAAATGTTTCATCAGTGAAAAAGTTACCCATTATTTCAAAATAACGATTATCTTTATAATTTTTTTCATTATTTTCAATTACTTCTTTTAAATCATAATTAATACCTTTTTCAATGATTGAATTGTTTAAATGATATTTATCCAATATTTTCTTAATAGATTCACCTTGAGAACCACCCAAATCAACAATTGTTTTAAAATTACTAAAATCAACAATTTCTAAAATTGAATCAATTTGAGTTCTAGTGTATTCAGTCAATGTATTGTGAAAATATTTTTTAAGATTTTTTTCTTTATCAATGAAATCAAAACCATCATTATAACCACTATTAAAAGTGCCCATTGCTTTTCCAGTTTTAAGACTTTCTTCAATATGTTTAAAATATGGTAATAATGTAACTTGAAAATATGAATCATTTACCCATGGATACTTATCTGTATCATTAATTAATGTTTCAGAAATTTCAGTATTTGAAAATAGTCTATCAATTTCTTCATCTTCTTTAAAAATACCCATAGTAGATAATGTTCTCAATAAAACATATAATCCATGCTCATTATATCCATTACATTCTTAATTGTTTAATACTTTTTGAACCATTTTTTAATTTATTTGGAATTTCTAATTCTAAAATAACTTTTAATGAGTATGATTTTATATAACCAGTTGCAATATCATATATAAAATTTTTAATTTGAATATTTTCCATTATTATTATTATTTATTATTACTATTTCTTTTAATTTTTTTTTTTTAAATAATCCAAAAAAAAAAAAAAAAAAAAAAAAAAAATTTAAATACTTATACAACTAATTTTTATAATATAATAAAAAAAGATAAAATCTCCAAATCTCTTAAATTTTATAAATTGAATACACTAAAATTAATTTTTTTTTTTTTTTTTTTTTTTTTTTTTTTTTTTTTTTTTTTTTTTTTTTTTTTTTTTTTTTTTTTTTTTTTTTTTTTTTTCAGTTAATTTCCGACCTATTACATCTCCAATTGGTTGTCAAAGTAATTGGAATTTCATCAAATTCCTATAATGGTATATTTTACTTATTAAATGATAATAAATAGGCAATTTTTATAATTAATAAATGAGGTATGTCATTATCTTTAATATTATTATTGTTTCAGATTTATGTGTAAACAAATGAGTGAATTTTAAATTTTCAGAATTTAAACTATTTACAAGAATATTATTAAAATAATTATCTATTATTCTTTATTTTGAGTAAATAAATTCAATAATCCTAATAAAAATTACCATTCAAAAATTGTAAACCAAAACCATGTAATAATTCACCCATTGCATCATTTCTAGTAACAGCACCAATACTTTCTATATGACAAAAATTAATAGCTAAAGTAGGTAATCCTATTCTTCCATATTTGAAAGTAGGTAATAAAAAGTAAAAAAAACAAGATTTAAATCACCTTTTTTTATTTTTGAATTGTAATTGGCACCCACTTTTATTTTTTTATTTATTATTTTTATTATTATTTTTATTATTTTTATTATTATTTTTATTATTATTTTTGTTATTATTTTTGTTATTATTTTTATTATTATTATTTTTATTATTATTAATCAGTTTAAGACAATGAAAAAGAATTTTTAAAATCAGAATTTAAATCATCTGTATTATAAAATGTTAATGGTATTGTTTTAACCACTTCAATACTTTCATTTTTAAATGACTCTTTTTCTTTTTCTTTTTGTTCCTCTTCTTTTTTTTCTTCTTTTTTTTCTTCCTCTTTTTCTTTTTCTTCATGATCTTGGGCTTTGGATGTTAAATGAAAATGATAATCTGGTGATGGAATTAAGTCAACATTATCATTACCACTTAAAAGTCTGATTAATTTGAGGAATGGTTTTTCAAGATTAAAATTTGTTCTAACCGATAGTTCAAAATATGAAATATTCTTTTTACGATGAAATATAATCTGACTTGGGTTAATTCTTTTACCCATTGATTCTACTTTATTACCAACTAAAACCATTGGAACCACCTTACCTGTTATTCTTAATAATTCATTAAACCAATCGTTAACGCTTCTATATGATTCTCTTGAACAAACATCAAACATTATAATTGCACATTCCGCTCCAGTCCTATTACAATAATATTAATTAATATTAATATTAATACAATAAATGTTATTTTTTTATATTTATAGTGAATGGAGAGTGTGAGAGTGAGAGAGAGAGAGAGTGAGTGAGGTATACTTACATATAATCATCTCTCATAGCTCCAGGTAATCTAGTAAAAGCCATATCCCAAATACTGAAATTAACATCACCAATAGTTGTTTTAAAATTAAATTTATGAACACTACAACCAAAAGTTGCTAAATAAAAATAAATAAAAATAAAAATATTGGTTATTATTATTTTGGACTGATAGTTTAATTTAAATTAAAGAGAATAATAAACCTACCAACATATTGAGTTTCAAATTCACCTGTTAAAAGTCTATTTATATAGGTGGACTAATAATAATATGATATTAGTATATTTAAATATATTTGAAAAAGTTTATATATATAAAACCTACTTTACCAACTCCACCATCTCCAATTAATACTAATTTAATTTCTTTAGTATTGTCAAATTTTTTAACTACTGGTAATGATGGTTTATTTTTTGATGATGATAATCCCAATGAAAATTGCGCACTTGATGGCGATGCTGCTGTTGTTGTTTTTGGTGTTCCAAAATCAAATGGTGGTGCTGTTGGTGGTGGTCCAAATTCAAATAGTGATGCTGTTGATGATGATGATGATGATGATGATGATGATGATGATGATGATGATGATGATGATGATGATGATGATGATGATGATGATGATGATGATGATGATGATCCCAATCCAAACGGTGAACTTAATGGTGATGGTGCTGTTGGTGAACCCGATCCAAATGATGGCGTACTTGGTGGTACCAATCCAAATAATTCTTGTTCTATTTTTGTAATTTGTCCATATCTAAATGGTGGTGCTGTTGATGGTGATGCTGTTGTTGTTGTTGTTGCTACTGTGTTTGATGATCCCGATTCAAATGATGGTGCTGTTGGTGATCCCGATCCAAATGATGGCGTACTTGGTGGTACCAATCCAAATAATTCCTGTTCTATTTTTGTAATTGGTCTATATCTAACTGGTGGTGCTGTTGGTGTTGATGCTGTTGTTGATGCTGTTGTTGTTGTTGTTGTTGTTGCTACTGTGTTTGATGATCCACCAAATCCCGATCCAAATGATGGTGCTGTTGGTGATCCCGATCCAAATGATGGCGTACTTGGTGGTCCAAATCTAAATAATTCTTCTTCTATTTTTGTAATTGATCCATATCCAAATGGTGATGCTGTTGATGTTGATGCTGTTGTTGTTGTCGTTGTTGCTGCTACTGTGTTTGATGATCCACCAAATCCTAATGAAAATGCATCTCCTGATGGTAAAAGTGGAAGAGGTGAAACAAAACGAACGTTATCATTACCACTTAATATTTTGATTAATTGAATGAATGGTGTTTCAAATTTATAATTTGATTTACTTGAAATTTCACAATAGTGAATATTCTTACTACGATGAAAATTAATTTCCTTTGCTTTAACTTTACGATCTTTGATATCAACTTTATTACCAACTAAAATAATTGGTATATTATTACCTAATTCCTTTGTTAATTCATTAAACCAACTTGGTACATTCCTATATGAAACTCTTGAAGAAACATCAAACATAATAATTGCACATTGACTTCCAACACTATTATAATATATATATAATTAAATATTTTAATATATATATATATATATATATACTTTTAATTATGAATTTTTTAAAATAAACTTACTAATATAAATGTCTAAATACTTCAAATTTTTCATCACCACAAGTATCCCAAATATCAAAATTAACATTGCCGATATTAGTGTAAAGAATTAGATTACTTAGTTCTACTCCAACCGTAGCTATATTTTTATTTTATTTTTTTTATGTTTTTATAATTAATAAAAATAAAAAAAAAGTTAACTATTTTCATAATAATAGTAATAATAATAATAATAATAACAATAATAATAATAATAATAATAATAATAATAATAATAATAATAATAATAATAATAATGATGATTTTAATGATACTTACGAATATGGCTTTTTTGAAATTCGCCTATTATATGACGTTTTAAAAATGTAGTCTAATTAATTCATGATAATAATAATAATAATTAATAATTAATAATTAAAAATGTAAAAATAATAATAAACAATTACTTTACCTTACCAACACCACTATCACCAACTAATATTAATTTGATGGGTCCATTTTTCTGTGTATTTTTTATGTTTTATGTGTATGTTAGTATATATATTTTTTTTTTTTTTATATTTAATGAAATAAATAATTTATTTTTAAAAATATATATATATATATATATATATAATTTACAATATCAATTGGTTTAATATTTTGATAAGCTTTTTGTTCAATTGGACTATGATCTTCATCCTCAATTGGTATTTGTTCTCCTATTGCTTTTTCATAAGATGAAAGTAGCTCCGAATCAATATCACTAATATTAAATGTTGACTAAAAGTAAGAGAGTATTTTTAAAAAAAAAAAAAAAAAATTAATAAAAAATATTAATAAAAAATATTTTAAAATGGTAATATAAATTTTTTTTTTTTTTTTTTTTTTTTTTTTTTTTTTTTTTTGTGTTACCATTTTAAAATATTATAAAAATAATAATTAAAAAAAAAAAAAATTTATAAAAATTGTAACTTGGTGAATTTTTTAAAATGGAAATAAGTTGGAAAAATTATGCATTACTTTGGCAAAAGCAGACTTTTAAGAGAAAAAAAGTTTTTATAAGTATTTGCACCATAAAAACTTTTTAGATATTTACGATGATGAAAAAAAAAATGAAAAAAATGAAAAAAATAATAAAAAAAATGAAAAATAGATGGAGTTGAAAACAAGAGTGAGGCGTTTTCTTGGTGTGTCTTGATCTTGACCCCTTCACCAAAGTTAAAACAAATTTAATTCAAAAAAAAATAAATTTAAATAAAAAAAATAAAAAAAATTTAAATAAAAAAAAAAAAAACTTTTAACCAAAGCAAAAATATAAATAAAAAAAATCATTTCACAAGAAATAAACACATAAACACACAAATAAAATGAATAAATATTTATTTTTTTATTATTATTATTTTTATTTCTCATTATTTTGAGATTGTTTTCTTTTTAATTTTCCTAATTAGGATTTTTTTTTTTTTTTTTTTTTTTTTGGTGAGTTTTGAGATAATAATAAATTGAAAAATTGGTCTATCTTTGCCAATGAATTAAAGAAATGCAAAAAAGAAAAATAAAATAAAATAAAATAATAAATGTAGGTGAAACATTCTATTAATGATGCTTCGCATTTGTCACCTTTCATGTATAGAATTTCTTTTGTGGAGATAGATGTTGTTCCAAATTTATATTGACCTCATTGAATTTGCATCTGTACCCAAATGGATATTTGAACCAAATTTGTTTTCTGATCTGAGACAAGATAAACTATCTATCAATATAGATTGCAATACGAGTGAGTTTACGAACACAAGTGGATTGATTGTTAACTTTATTACTTTCAGTAGTATTATTATTATTATTATTATTATTATTATTATTATTATTATTATTATTATTATTATTATTATTATAATTATTATTATTATCAATGATTTAATTGATGACAATCCGTTGAAGAAGGGAACCATTCCAATCAATCAGTGTTTCATTTACTGTAACAAATGTATTTTTTGTAATTCCCAACTTTTATTAAAAAAAAAAAAATATTATTAATTATTATTAAAATAAAATTAAAAAAAAAATTTTAACTAAGTAAAAAAAAAGTAAAATTTTAACATTATTATTAAAGTAAAAAAAAAAAAAAAAATTAGCCAAGATTTGTCACAATAATTTTTGGCCTTTATAACGTCAAAGATGATAAAAATGATTTAAATCTATTTTTAATATGAATTCATAGTATAGTTAAATAGAGCACAAAAACAAAAAAAAAAAAAAAAAAAGTGTTGACCATTTTGTTTTTTGAAATTTTTTAACAAATTTGTATTTTTCTTTTTTTTTTTTTTAAATTGATCTTCCAATAGGATATTTCCAAAAAAAAAAAATAAAAAAATAAATAAAAATAATATAAAATATAAAAAAAAAATATCCTGTAAAATTAAAGATTATTATTAGAATTGTTTTAAAATAACCCAATATTGGGTTAATTGATGAAAAAAAATAAAAAAAAAATATCAATCAAAAAAAAAAAAAATAAAAATAAAAATATCTGGTTGAGGTACGAAAAAGTAACCGCAAATTTTTAAACAATAAATGGCCTCAAAATTTTTAAAAAATAAAAAATTCTTTTTTTCTTTTAAAAGACCATCATAATATAATCCAATATTTCTTTTTTTTTGAAATACAGAAAGTTTGTCACACAAAAATGACATTAAACCAAATAATTTTATCATTGATTTTGGGTTTGAGTTTAATGACTACAATCATTAAATCAGTTCCAATGGACCCAACAATTTATATTGAAGGTACAATTTTTGATCAATGGCCAGGTATGTTTTCAAAAAATAAAATAAAAATTTATATAATTATAATTTTTAATTTTTATTATTATTATTACTATTATTTTTATTTTACTAAACTTTTATTTTTTACTACCTTTTTATTTATTTTTTTTTAAAAAAAAAGAATATAATTATAATTTTGAAAAAACCAACCCAGGAAGTAATGTTAAAACCCTTGGAATGGTAAAAGCAAAATTGAACTCAACAACAAAAGTTCCAGAACTTTCTTCAGATGATACTAAAACTTCACCAAATACATTAGGTACTATGCAATATCCAGAGTTATTTAAATATCACTTTACATCAAATGTTGATGCACCAGCATCCAAAAACTCTGGTAAAAATTTACCAATGAAAATACAATTCAAATTAGATCAAGACAATAGTGGTTTTTATACTTTTTTCAATCAAACTTTTTTCCCAAGTAAGTAGTGTAAATTATTTAATTAACGAGAGAAAAAAAAAATAAATAAAATATTAATAATATCTTTTTAATTAGTTGATAACATGGGCTACGATGTAGATCCATCATTTAGAATTTATAAACAAAGTGGTAACTATCATAATTTCCATTTTTGTGTAAAGGTATGTGTTGAATAAATTTAATTAGTTTTTTAACTTTTTATATAATTTTAAAACTAATTTTAATTATTTTATTTTATTTTAAAAATTAGATGAATAGTCGTTTTACTTATAATGGAGGTGAAGTTTTTAATTTTAAAGGTGATGATGATTTATGGGTATATATTGATGATAAATTAGTAGTTGACGTAGGTGGTATTCATCCAGCACAAGATGGATCTGTTAATCTTGATACATTAGGTTTAATTAAAAATAAAGTTTACCCATTAGATTTATTCTATTGTGAAAGACATACTGATGGTTCAACTATTAGTATTCAAACTACTATTCAAGCTTATTGTGCCTGTAAGTTTAATTTATATTTAGTACCAAATTAAAATAATATTTTAATATTTATTATTTCTTTTTTTTTTTTTTTTTAGGGTATGATTATTGTGGTGTATGTGGTGGTACAGGTGCAGTTTGTTGTAATGCTAAAGCTAATTGTGATGATGGTGATTTATGTACAATTGATAGTTGCCCACAACCAAATTTAGCATTCCCAGATCTTCAATCAGTTTATAAGAATTGTTCTCATATTCCAAAAGATTGTCCACCAGCAAATAAATGTCAAGTAAATTCATGTGATAAAACTACAGGAAATTGTAAACCAGAAAATTTAAAGTGCCCAGACAGATCAAATGAGTGTCTTAAAAATACAGGTTGTGATGATTTAACCGGTTGTAAATATGTTAGTATATGCACAGATTCATGCGATAAAAAAGGTAATGCTTGTGTTGCAGGTAAATGTCAACAAAAAACAACTAGCGATTGTGCTGCTGAGTTAGATGATAATTCATGTAAAGTATATTCTTGTAATTCAACTCGTGGTGGTTGTTACTCTGAAAACAAATGTAAACCAGATCCAACTCAAATTTGTGATGTTGCAAGTTGTGATGATGGTGCTTGTAGTATCAAAACTTTACCACCTGATGAATGTAATTGTGGTTGTAAACCAAACTTTTGCCAAAAGAGTAATTGTGTTAAAAACCCATCAAATAATCAATTCGAATGTTCTCTTTTACCAGCAGATGGTATTGATGATGGTAATGCTTGCACTGAAGATATTTGTGATGCAGTGGCCCAAAAAATAACTCATGTACCATATGATACTTGTAAAGGCTGTATGTCATGTAATCCATCAAATGGTGATTGTGAAGCTCATAACGAGGTTTGTAATGATTTTAATGCATGTACTGAAAATGTCTGTTCTCCAGTTAAAGTTGGTGCAGGTGTTGGTGAATGTGTAACTACCAATACAACATGTGCACCAACCACAAACGTTGATAAATGTAAAAACTACCTTTGCGATTCTGAAAAAGGTTGTTATGAAACCGATGTAGTTTGTCCAGATAGTGGAAATTGTAAAGTTGGTCATTGTGATTCCAAGGTAGGTTGCTCTTTGAAGCCACGTGTCTGTAAATCACCAGCTTTTTGCATCGTAGCAGAATGTGATGAAACTGTTGGTTGCATTGCATTTGAGAGACGTTGTGCATCAAGTAATCCAAAATGTAAAGCAGGTATTTGTGTAAATGGTACAACACCAGAAGAAGGTGAATGTGAATCTGTAAATTATGATCCAAAACCATTTATTTGTCAAACTGGTGCTATAGTTTCTACTGCTGTAATTGCTGGTGTAACTGTTGCTGGTGCTGTTGCTCTTGGTATTTTCATTGTAAGTTTTTTTTTTTTTTTTTTTTTTTTTTTTTTTTTTTATATAATTATTATTTTAATTCCAATTCTAATTCTAATTTTTTTATTTATTAATCATTTTAAAATAATTAGTATGGTGGTAAACGTGGTTATGATTATTGGAAAGAAAGTAGAAGCATTTCTATGAGTTCTGCTGTTTCAAGTCCAATGTATGTTCCTTCTGCAAATGCTTCTGAAAATCCACTTTATATTCCAGAAGGAGAATTATAAATTAAAAATAAATAAAAAATTGTACTATATTAAATGATTTACCAAAATAGAACTCAAATACTCAAACATGGTTATTTGTAACAAAATAATAAAAAAAAAAAAAATTAAAATAAATAAAATAAAATTAAATTAAATAAAATTTTTAAATAAAAAAACTAATATTAAAAAATAAAAAAATTATTTGTTCAAAAAAAAATGTTTTGTTGACTTAATTTCATCACCAGATTCTCAATTTAATTAACATCATCATCTTTATTCAAAGCCCAAGGTCATGAAGAAAAAATGAAAAGAAAAAAATGAAGAAAAAAAAAAAAGAAAAAAAAAAAGAATATTTAAAAAAAAATGAAAATATTTCCATGATTAATACAATACCATTAACATTTTATAATCTAGATGATTTAAAATCAGATTTTAAAAATTCTTTTTCCTTGTTGTCATAACAAATTAATAATTTTTATAGAAAAGATAATAATAAATAATAAATAATAATAAATAATAATAATAATAATAATAATAATAATAATAAATAAATAAAATTAATAGTAATTATAAAATAAAAAATAAATAACATTTAATCTAATTTCAAATACTCATTTTCTAACAAGGAATCTGTGATTTTTATAATAGTAAAAAATTAAAATATAATACACAACTGTATATCAACATACACCCTCCCCCTCATATCTCATACGATTATTGAGAATAAGTTGAAATGTATGTAAATTTATATATAAATAAATATATATATTTTCAAAATGATATTTTTATTATTTTATTTTGTTTTTTAAAAAATAAAATGCAAATGGAGTTTGACAATAAAAGTAAAAGCAAATATCAAAATGATGTTGCCATTATTGGGTTGGGTTTTAGGTTAACTGGTAACTCAAACTCACCCAAATTATTTTGGTTTGTATTTTACTTTTAAAAAAACCACACACATATATAAAATATAAAATAATATTAATAATTTGATAATATTATAATCATAGGAATAATTTAATTAATAAATTTGATGGCGTTGTTGAAATTGATAGATGGAGTAAAAACTATTATTTAAATAATGAAATTAAAAATCATCAAGGTGGTTTAATATCATTAGAAGAACAAATAAAAATGTTTGATCCACTTTTCTTTTCAATTCCACCATCTGATGCTGAAACAATTGATCCACAACAAAGACTACTTTTAAAATGTATTTATAATAATTATATATACTTAATGATTTTTATATAATATATATATATATATATATTAATTATTTTATAATATGATAGGTGTTTGGGAAGGATTTGAAGATGCAAATATTGATCCAATTAAATTACGTGGTAGTAATACAAGCGTTTACATTGGTTTGTTTATCCACAAATGATTATTTTAATAATTTAAAAAATACAAAGGAAACCTTAACTAATGTATTTGGATCATCAGCACACAGTGAATCAAATAGAATTAGTTATTGTTATGATTTTAGAGGTCAATCAATTCACGCCAAAGAGCTTTTTTGAAAAGAAGAATAAAAAACATTAAAAACCAAAAAAACTTGAAAAGCATAAAAACTTTAGGTTGTATTTATCTTCATCAACTATCATTAAAATATAATTGGAAATTAAAGAATTTTATAATTCCATCATCTATATCATCTCTATTTGGTGTTCAAAATCAATGTGGTTATGTTAGTGCTAATTGTATTAGATAGTTTTGCAAAGTATAGAAGATCAATTGGTTTACCTGCTTTGGCTATTAATTTTGGTCATATTGGAAGTATTGGTGTAGTTACTCGAAATGATGCAATCAGTGAATTATTGCATGGCTTTGGTTTGCAATCTATGAATGGTAATATTTTGTTAGGTTCATCAGATTTATTTAGTCAAAATAAAGAAATAATTGATAATGATTATAGTAATATTATTGTAAGCAGTTTAAATTTTGAAAATTTAAAATTCAGTCATTTGTTTACAAATAAATCTGCTTTTAAACTTAATTCAATATCAAATAATAATAATATCTATGGTAATAACAATAATAATAATAATAGTAAGGATATATATCTCAATTGGTAATTTCAAAAATTGACTATTTATTATCAATTAATTAATAAAATATTAATTCAAATATACCATTATCAGAATTTGGCGGAGATAGTTCAATAATTACTCAAATTAAAAATTGGTTAGATAAATTTAAAAATAACCACTTTACAATATCTGAAATTCAAAAATATTCAATTAATGATATAATTAAAAAATTAATAATTAACAAATAAGATAAATATATAATTATGTCTTATAATTTTATTTAATGTTTACTATTTGATTAATTTTTAAAACATGTTTCAAAAAAAATTAAAAAAAAACAAAAAAAAAAAATATAATAATAAAAATAATAAGAAAAATAAAAATGATAATATATTTATAAAAGGTTTTGAATGCTGTTTATTCTGAAATGTTTTTAGTTCCTCTTAAACGACCAGTACGACGGGCAGCAATTAAACCAACTTTCTTACCAGCTGGATCGTCTCTCTTGGTTGTAGTGGCATGACCAACATGTTGATGATTACCACCACCGTGTGGATGTTCTACTGGATTCATAGCAACACCTCTAACCTTTGGCCAGTTATTCTTCTTAACTCTGTATTTGTGGAAAGCACGACCAGCTTTGAGCATTGGTTTATCGATACGACCACCACCGGCAACAATACCGATCATAGCACGAGCTAATGAAGAAACGTTCTTCTTTGAACCTGATGGTAATTTGATACGGGTAACACCTTCATCTGGGTTGTGTGAGACGATGGTAGCATAGTTACCTGAACAACGAGCAACAGCACCACAATCACCGAGTTTTTCTTCAACGTTGCAAATGATGGTACCTTCTGGGAGTTTACCAATTGGGAGGATGTTACCAATGGTGAGGGTGGCTTTTTTACCAGCGAAAACAAATTGACCAGTGTGCATACCTTCTGGGGCGATGAATAATTGTTTGTCTAATTTGAATTGGGTTAAGCCTTTGAAAACAACACGGGCTAATGGAGCACCTCTACCTGGATCGTGGATGATCTCCTTGACAACACCTTTAACGTAACCTTGACGTTCGGCATAATCTAAGGCACGGAAACGTGGGGTACCTTTACGGTGGTGAGTGTGTGCACCGAAAACTGAACCGGCTTTACCTTTTCTTTGAGCTAAATTTTTTAAAAAAAAAAAAAAAATAAAAAAATTGATATAGATTAATACCTTTTTTTTTCGTTTTTTTATTTTTTTTTTTGGGAAAACCAATGAGAAGTTTAATTTTTTTTTTTTTTTTGAAAATAAAATAAAATAAATGCTATAAATTGATTATTTTTTTTTTTATTATGTGTGATTCTAATAAATTTTAAAGATTATCCAATTTATGGTCATTTCTAAACTATCTTTCTTGATAAAATAATCCCATTATGTATCAAAAAACTAGTTTATTATTAACCAAAAAATAAGATAACCTAACCCTGGTTTCAACTCTAATTTACTAATGAAATATTCCAATTTTTTTTTTTTATTTTTTTTTTTTATGGTTTTTTTTTTTTCGGTTTTTTATTTATTATTTTTTATTTTTTATTATTACTACTACTACATTATCTCTTAATCATCAATAACTATTCCTGTATTCTAACTAGTTGAATGAAATCTTAAATATAAAAAAAAGGTATCCAAAAATATTTATTTAAAAGAAAATTGAAATTTTATTTTTTTTTGATTGTTTTTTTTTTTGTTTTGATTATTTAATTTTACTGATAATTATATTATTTTATTTATTTTTATTGGTAATTATTTTATTTTTATATTATTTATTTATTTATTTATTTTTTTAAAAAAAAAAAAAAAATAAAAGTTATCAAAGGTTAACAAAGAGATAAAAATTATTTACCTCTGATTATTCTACCCATTTCGCGTTTTTATCTGTATATCAAAAAAGTGAACAATGCCGCGTTTTGCGTTAATTTTTTTTTTGGTGGAGTCTACCGAAAAAAAAAAAATTCAAAAAAAAAAAAAAAAAAAGATGCCACCCACTAAAAATTTGAGTTTTTTACATAACCTTTACATAAAGTTATGTAAAAAAAAAAAGATTTGAAAAAAAAAAAAAAAAAAAAAAAAAGCGAAAATAAAATTTTAAAAAATCTAGGGAAATTTAACAAAAAAAGTAATAAGCAAGGACTATAATTAAAATTAATATTAATTTTTTTTTTTTTTAAATCAAATACGATTGTTGAATAATATTAAAAAAAAAAAAAAAAAAAAAGAAAAAGGAATTTAATAAAAATTTAAAAATAGAACCCATTCCTTTTTTTTTTTCTAATTGTTTTTTTTTTTTTACCACAAATCTTGGAAAAAAAAAATAAAATAAAAAAAAAAAAAATAAAAAAAAAAAAAAAAAAAAAATTTTAATTTAATTTGATTAAACCAATAAATAATTGATAAAGAAAAAACACTTTTGTTATTTTTTTAATTTTTTAATTTTTTCTTATTGATAACCAAAACTAAAAATTATTCTGCCAACCTAAAAAAATGGAAATAAAAATAAAAATAAATTAAATTAATTTTTAATTTATAGAAATTGATTAAAAAATAAAAAAATAAGAACAAATTAAAGACAAAAAAATAAAACAAAAAACTTAATTAAACAAATAAAAAAAAAATGTAAAAAAAATTAAATTTTAGAATTTTTTTTTTCACTTGAAACATCAAAATAAAAAAAAAAAAAAAAAAAAAAAAAAAAAATCATTTTACAACGAACACAAAAAAAAACACAAAAAATGATTTCAAGATTAATTAAACAAACAACAAAAGTTAACCAAATTAGAACATTTTGTTCAATTACTAATGATCCAAAAGGAGATAAAATTAGAGATTTATTAAATACAGCTTTTAAAACCATCAACATTAAATGTTATAGATATGTCTGGTATGTAAAAATTTTTTTTTTTTTTTTTTTTTTTTTTTTTTTTTTTTCTCAAAAAATATAATATTAACCTTAAACTAAAAATCCAATATTCATAAATCCAATTTCTGACTATTTAATTATTGTTGTTTTTTTTTTTTTTTTGGTTCAATTTATTATGTAGGTGGTTGTGGTTCTATGTATAAAATTGAAATTGTATCACCAGAATTTAAAGGTAAATCAATGATAAATCAACATAGAAAAGTTAATCAAATTTTAAAAAGTGTCATACCGTCACTCCATGGTTTAACTTTAGTTACTAAATCTGATGAATAAATAATAAAAATAATTAATAATAATGGTAATAAAAAAATAAACTTTACAACATGTATATTTGCAAATAAATATGTATATGCATATATATATACTGAGAGTTATCTCTCCTTTTTATTGTTTTTTTTATTTTTTTTATTTTTTTTATTTTTCCACTTTATTTTTGTTTATTTTTATCTTTTTTTATTTATTTACGACCTGGACGAGATGGTTTGGAGAAAGCTTTTTTCTCTTCAACCTTTGGTGGGTGAAGTTCGTTGATAATTGATTCTTCAGAGATTTCACTTGGTGAGTTAATTTCAAGTTTTAAGTCAATCTTTACATTATGACTAGTAACAAGTTGTTCAACATTTGCTTTGCTACTTGAGAATAACATTCTCTTACGAACTGGTGCACTCTTGGTACCATTTGAACCATCTGGGCATGAATAAATGTAAACTAAAATAATAATAATCATAATAATAGAGTGTTAGTGTATATATATATATATATATTAAAATTAATAATAATCAATTATATATTAAAATAATAAAAACTACATACTAATTGAATCTAAATTTTCACCTTCATGTTGATGAGAATATCTGAAAAAGTGGAAACTTGGTTCAGTTGATGAAATTTTTGAAGAGATTGCTTCAATATCAATATTTGAAGATGAAGAGAAAATGATTTTTTCATCATCAACATTGACTGATAATTCAATGTAATTGAATTTTTTATTTATGAAATTTGAAACAGCAGTGGATGCATCAGAATCAACTGGGAATGAAATACCATGAACATGCATACCACTACCACCACCACCAACGAATAAACCTTGTTCTTTTTCATCATTTCTTTGTTGTTCTTCCATTGTTAATGGTGCTTCTGATTCTTGATGAAGTTTATGTTGTTGATATCCTTTTTTTGAGAAATCATTCTATAAAAAAAAAAAAAAGATAAAAAAAAGAAATATTGTATTAGTAATCTTTTTTTAATTAATTAATTAAAATAATAAATAATAAGACATACCATATTTGAAGAATAAATTTCATCAACGAAATGAGATGCACCAAGTTCTCTTTTTAAGTTACCTCTAGTTGCAGCGTATGTCATTTTCTCTCTAACTTTAGCATTATCTGGAACGAAAAACATAAAGATCCAATTGTAACCTGTTAATTCAATACTCTTATCATCTTTTTTGTAAAGGATATAACATGGTGAATCCTTTTGAAGAACAGAATGTGCTAATTCTAAATCTGTTTCAAAATCTGATTGAACATTTAATTTTTGATCAACAACCAATTCATCTATATAATAATAATAATAATAAATAATAAATAATAAATAATAAATAATAAATAATAATATATTTTTTTTATATTTTTTATTTTATTAATATTATAATTATAAGAGGGGTGTTAGTAGAAAATTAAAATTAAAATATATATAATTTATTTATTTACTTACCATTTTTAATGACAACTTTAATTAAACGAACATCTCCAGTATTGGCTGAACCAAAAGCTGAAATTAATTCTTGTGATGCTGGGATACCACTTGAGTGACTCATTATTTAATATCGTTCGTGTGTGTAAAATTTACTTTTTTTTTTTTTTTTATGAATACAGTTTCTTTTGTTTTTATTTATTATTATTTAATTTTTAATTAATACTTAAATGTGTATAATTAAAATATAATAATAGTGTTTATAATAATACAATTATTGAATATATAATATAAGAATATATTTTTTAAAAAATTGTTTTTTAAAAAAAAAAAAAAAAATCTAAAAATTTTTTTTTTTTTTTTTTTTTTTTTTTTTTTTTTTTTTTATTTTTTATTTTTTTTATTTTTTTTTGGGTTTTATTAATTAAATGAATAATATTTTCATTGCACTGAAAAAAAAAAATTTTAAAAAAATTAAAATAAAACAATTATTTATGTTTTAAGAAAAAAAAAAAAAAAAAAAAAAAAAAACAAGTTATGTAATAATTTAACAAATACTTAAAATGCAAGATAAAAGAGGGTGGTATAACATAAAAATAATTTAAATTTAAAAAATAAAATTAAAAAAAAAAAAAAAAAAAAAAAAAAAATTCCAACATTAAAAAAATCTAATATTAAATTTGAAATAAAATAAAAATAAAAATCTATTTTTAGAAAAAAAAAAAAAAAAAAAAAAATATTCAAAACAAGAGGTTTTAAGTTTTGTTATTTTTTTATATTTTTTTTTTTTATTTTTATTTTTTTTTTATTATTTTTTTTTTAGGGGATTTTGTTGGTTTTTGAACCTTCTTTTTTTCAGGAGATAAAATTGTTTTCGATTTGTTGTCTGAAATAATTGAATCATCAATGATTGTTGAATTAGATTTTCCATCAATTTTCTTTACCTTCATTGGTGTCAAAAGATGATTTTCAAAAGTTTTAAATGTTCCATCCTTATCATAAACTGGGATATCAGTTCTCCAATATGGAATCGTTGGTAATTTAATTCTTTTATTTGGCAAAACTATAAAATAAAATTATTTGTTAGTATTTATGAATTAAAAAAAAAAAAAAAAAAAAAAAGAAACCTTACCAACTGTTTTGAATTCAGGTGCTAGGGGTGAAGCATTAGTACTGCCATCCACACTGATACTACTACTATCCAAATTACTTTGATTTATGATTGGTTTATTATTATTATTATTATTATTTTTACTATCATTTTTAGACTTTTTATTTGAAGCAGGGGTTGAAGTTGGATTTTTTCTTTTTCTTGAAGAAGTTGATTCCTCCACCTCTTCTTCTTCTTCTTGTTGTTGTTGTGGCAGTATTTTTCCTTGTTTTTTCTTTAGATTGTTTGAGTCTTTAGTTTTAGGTTTACTTCTGGAAGTTGCTTTTTTATTTGTTTGAGTTTCTTGATAATCTTCATCTTCGTCATTATTAATATTAGGATAATTGTCATCATTGTTTATTGTGTTTGGTAAATGTGATAATTTTTCATTTTCAATTCTTATTCTTTCCAATTCCAATTTTTCTCTTTCTTTTTCTTCTTTTTCTCTTTGTTTTTGTTGTTTCAAAGTCTCTTTCTTTTTCTCTACTTGTACTTTTCCAATTCTCTTTTTATTTAATTGATTTTGTTGTTTTTCAAGTTTTTCATTATTTAATCTTACTTTTTCAATTTCAATTTCTTTTTCTTTTTCCCGTCGTTCTTTTTCTTTTTGTTGTTTTTCTTTTTCTTTTAGTTGTAGTTGTTGCTGTTGCTGTTGTCGTTCTTCTTTTTCTTTTTGTTTTTTCTCTTTTTCTTTTTCTTTTTCTTTCTCTATTTGTTTTTTCTCTTTTTCTTTTTCTTTTTGTTTTTTCTCTTTTTCTTTTTCTTTTTGTTTTTTCTCTTTTTCTTGTTGTTGTTGCTGTTGTTGTTGTTGTTGTTGTTGTTGTTGTTGTTGTTGATATAATAAATTATCTTGTTGTTGTTTTAATATTAATTTCTCTTTTTCTTTTTCTAATTTTGCTTTTTCTAAACGAAGATTTTCAAATTGTTGTTTTTCAAATAATTCTTTATCATCTTTTTGTTTTTGTAATAATTGTTGTTTTTGTTCTTCTAAACGTTGTTTTTGTTGTTGTAACAATTTTTCATTATCTAAATTTTCTTTGAATTTTTTTTGAGTTTTAATGGTTTCTTTTCCTAGTTTCCCAAATTCATTCAATTTGTTTTTTTGTTCCTTTTCATCATCTTCAGTATTATCATTGTCATTATTACCAATATCTCTAATACTATCATCTATGAACCTACTATTTACATATCTACTATCATGACCACCATCAGTATCTTTACTATAATCAATATCAATATCAATATCATTATCATTAATGAATTTACTATTTCCTATTCTACTATCAAAACCACCATCAATATCTTTACTATAATCACCTTCAACCATACTTTGTTCATTATTATCATTATTATTATTATTATTATTATTATTTTTATTATTTGATCTTTTAGTTAATGGTGATATAGTTTGAGATTTGTTGTTATTATCATAATCATTTTCATTATCATCATCATCATCATCTACATTTGAATTAAATATTTTTTGACTTTGAGGTGATACTTTTGGAGAATTAATAAGACGTGATTTTAATTTCTTCTTTGATGAAATATTACTTTCTTTACCTATTGAGGGTACTGTAACATTTAAAATATCATTTTGTTGTGGCTGTTGTGGTTGTGGTTGTGGTTGTGGATGAGTATTATTATTAACTTTTTCAACTAATTTATTATTATTATTATTATTAGTTGTTTTTGTTGATGATTGCCTATTTTTACTTAATTTCTTTGATTTTTCATCTCTCTTTAATTGTAGTTGTTTATTCGTATTTGATTTTTTCTTTTTCTTTTTACCAACAGTAATCGTTGTTTCATGTTCATTATCTTCATCCTCATCATAGCTATTATTATTATTATTATTATTAATAATGTTATTATTGTTATTATTATCATAATTTTCATCCATATTTGTATCAGTATCGTTATTTTGAATGAAATTGGTTGTAGTATTTTTTGAAGTAGGTAGTATTGCACTATTTTCATCATTATCTTGATTATCAATGTTATCACTAAGTAAACTATTGCTATTATTGCTATTGCTATTAATACTTGAATTTAGAAAACTACTATCATTTTCACATTCAGAGAAAGAATTAAGTAATTGATTACTACTACCACCACTATCATCACCATCGTCATCATGGATACTATAGTTGTTCTTATTGTTTGTATTTTCATCATCATCATTTGTAGTTTCATCATTTGTAGTTTCAACATCTTCAGGATAAAAATAAGTAACTGGGAATGATTGTTGTG
>NC_007088.5:4606254-4621254 GCF_000004695.1 Dictyostelium discoideum AX4
AAAATAAAATAAAATAAAAAAATCATAAAAAAAAAAAAATAAAAAAAATGGAAAAATTAATATCAGACGTAATAAATTCAAATAGTCAATATTGGATTCAAAAAAGAAATACTCACGTCATTAATGTATATGACGATTTTAAAGTTAGAGATGCTTTAAAAGTATTGGCTTCAAATAAAATTTTATCAGTTCCAGTAATTGAAAGAGCAACTGGAGATTATTTGGGTTTTATTGATATGAATGATATTCTTCATTCAATTATTGATTCATTTTTAGCAAATAATTCTCAACAAGATGGTAATTATTATTTTTTATTATTTTTTTATTTTTTTATAAACATAAAAGAAGTACTAATAAAAGAATAATTTTTTTTTTTTTTTTTTTTTTTTTAAGGACACGATTGGGTAAGATTATGTCATGATGTTAGTGTAAGTGAAAAATTTGCAAATCAACCAGTATCGGTTTTAATAAGTATGTTTTTTTTTTTTTTTTTTTTTTTTTCAATTTTTAAAATCTAATAATTTTATTAATAACTTTATTTTTTTATTTTTTTTTTCATATTTAGATCAAAGTAAAAAAGATTTTTTTATACCAGTTGACGAATCTGGATCAATCCATCAATTAATAGATGAAATCTTTTCAAAAGGAATCCATAGAGTAATTGTAGTCGGAGAAGATGCAAATACCAAAGGAATAATATCACAAACGGATATTCTTGAATTTATATTGGAGAATAGAGATGAAATTAAAGGTGCTGACTTTGAAAAGCCAATTGGTCAATTAAAAGACCTTGTTGAAAAAGATGTAATAACAATTAATGCTGAAGTAATGACAATACAATGTTATTATGTCATGATGAAACATTCAAAACAAAGTATAGCTCTAACTGGTAAACATGGTGAAATCATTGGTAATCTATCAATCACTGATCTTCGTGGCCTCGACCCTGAAAACTTTGAATTACTCTTATCGCCAGCAATAGACTTTTGGAATAAAACTAATAGTAAATCAAAGATTTGTGTTGTTCCATCAAGTACTACTTTTAAAGAGATCATTAATATCCTTTACAAGAATCGTTTGCATCGTCTTTGGTTATCTTCTAAAGAGGAAGGCGGTTGTTATGGTACTGTCACTATTGGCAATATCATGAAATATTTCTCAAGAGATCAACATGAGGTCATCAGAAGGAATTCATTATCCTCTTCTTCAGGTTCTTTAAATTTAAATTCTTCTTCAAATTCAATCTCTAAAAAACCTTTAACTCCTGTTAAAATTTGTCCAATAGTCGAAGAAAAATAAGAGAAATCTCTAACTCAAACATATGTATAAAACAAATAAAAAAAAACAATAAAAAACAATAAAAAAAATAATATTTTTAAAACCTAAAATTAATTAATTTATTAGCTTCTACTTTGTAATGAATGAATATTATTTTTAAACTTCATTTCCTTCTTTCTCATTACAAAATGATAGGTAACTGAGGATATTACTACTGCAGCAAATGCGACACTACCCACTACAATACCAGCAATTGCACCACCACTTAATCCACTGGATTTTTGAGAACAAATTGAATTTGGTGATGAAGATGAACTTGATGAATGATCTAATAATACTGAGAAATCAGGATCTACTATAACTTCAGATTTATACTGTGGTATTATAATACCAATATATGAAGATGAGAATGATTCAGAATTTGATTGAGTTTGATTATTTTCAATAACTCTATTATCGATTGGGGTAATTAGTCCATCTGCAATACCTCTTTTTAAGAATCTTGCATACATTGAATGATCTCCAATTTGAATTTTTAAATAATCTTCGTTTGTATTATTTCCAAATTGTTGAGATGAACAAATATCGTCACTGCTAGATGATTCAAATGTTGCTGACATTAATAATTCTAATTTACTTAATCGATTTCTAAATGGATATGAATTGATTGAAATTGTATATTTTGAAGTTGATGGGTTCATTTGTAAATTATTACCAGCGAATGATATATTTGTAGCCTTATCAAACCATTGAATAGTTACATTTGTTTGTGATATTGTAATGTCATCTCTTGTAATATTAGTTATATACAATGATGTATTATTAGTTAAATCACTGTAAATCCATTTTTCAAAGTAATAGGTATTGATTACATTATATTCATAATCGAGTTCTCTTAAAGCTACTAATGATATTAAAGATCTAAATGTAATATCAAGATTCGATGAGGTGGTAGTTGTTCCGTTTGGTGTTGAAATTTCGGTTGATGGATCGGTTGTATTAATTGATGGTTGTGGTACAATAATAACTTTGGATGTACAGTCAATACCAACCCATGGTGTGAAACAAACACAACCCGATGTACTAGTATCACAATAACCTTGATTTGAACCACCACATTCTGGTTTTCCTGGACATTGTGGTCTTTTAGTTGGTGTCGGTGTTGGTGTTGGTGTTGGTGTTTCAGATGAAGATTCAGATGGTGTTTGAGATGGTGTTTGAGATGGTGTTTCAGTTGGTGTTTCAGTTGGTGTTTCGGTTGGTGTTTGAGTTGGTGTTTCGGTTGGTGTTTGGGTTGGTGTTTCAGTTGGAGTTTGAGTTGGTGTTTCAGTTGGAGTTTGAGTTGGTGTTTCAGTTGGAGTTTGAGTTGGTGTTTGAGTTGGTGTTTGAGTTGGTGTTTGAGTTGGTGTTTCAGTTGGTGTTTCAGTTGGTGTTGGTGTTTGAGTTGGGGTTGGTGGATCTGGAATAAATAATAATACTTTTTGATATGGATAAATAAAATATTCATTTGAAGATATTGATTTATCATTTTCTAATATAATACTAAAGTTACTACCTTGATCCATTTCAGAGATACCGCCTAATAAAATAGCAGCACCCCCAACAGTTTTTTTAACTTGTAATGGTTTAGTAGTTGATTTATAATTGAATGTTGCACCAGTAACTGATTTAAATCCTTTACCTGTTAACCATAAATCACCACCTAATGTAGAAATTCTATCAGAACCTGTAATAACTGGAACATCGATTGTATATGTTGTATTTATTAAATATGGGAAACCTAATTGTTTAAAATCATTAGAGCTATAACCACTATAATATCCACCATTATTTACTAAACCATAAACTGATAATAAAATTCCAAATGGGTAACCATATGCTACTGGTAATGAAATTGAACATTGATATGATTTTGAATTTGAATTGATTATTGTTTCAGATGTAATTTGACATTGAATTGTATTGAAATCAGTTGAAGTTAAATAAATTACTGGGTAACTATTATTTTTAACACCAGATGCTAAATTTTCAACCTCTAAATTAAATGAAACAACTCTTTCACTTAAACCTACATCAACTACAGTTTTATCACTAGAAAATTTTTTAATTACAACTGGTGTTGGATCACTTACTTCATTTGGACAAGTAACTGATATTTTATTGATTGATGGATCATTAAAATAGTACATAAATGGATTATAAAGAGAGTTTAAAATAAATTTATAATCACTAAATAATGAAAATGTTGAATTATTATTTTCAGTATCAAATAGTAATACATCAGAAATAATATAGTCTTGAGAAATACAAGGAGTTGATAAATTAATACCAACTGTATATACTTGTTCAAATACATCAGTTGTTGGATATAATGTAAAATTATAATTTGAACCATCAATTGCACCTTTAACTACAATATAACCACTTTTAAAACCATTAATTGGATCACTAATTGTTAATTTCCAACCAATTTCAGTATTAGTTTGAATTGTAACTGGTGATGAAGATGGATACTTTTGAATTCTTTTAAATATTGGACCCATTAAATCAGCATCTTTATTAAACAATTTGAATATTAAATTAGTAATTAATTTTTTCAATAAAAATAAATAAATAAAAATTTTAACTTACTTTCTGAAATTACATTAAATGAAGCATTACTACCTAATGCACTATTCAATACCCATTGTTTTCTATTAAAAAAGAGGGCATAAGACATTGGACCTTGTCTCGAATTTCTTGGCAAATAAAATTCAACTTGAAACATTTTAATTGTATCATTCCATTGTGCTGGCCAAGCTTTATCTAGTAATCCTTGAGGATAGATTGGATCATCATTCAAATATTCTTTTATCCATTGTTGATGATGAACCAATAGAGATATTGGTGAATTGATATCTAAATTTGACATATTAAAATATAAAATATTACCAGCAACAACATTTGTAACATCCATTGTTTTATAAAAAATTGAAGCATTTTGAACATTATAAAAATTGAAACCTTTAAAAGCAATTAAAAAAAAGTTAGTTTATATGTAATAAAAAACAATAGTTCATTATAATATTATATAGCTTACTTTCATCATAATAAGGTGGTGAAATGTAAGAATTATCAACTGCATAAAAAAAATAATCTGAAGTTGAATATTGAAGTCCATTCGCTTTAAATGTTGAAGTAATTGTCAAAGTATCAACTACCATTTCATAAATATTTTCCCCTGCATATGATTCAAGTGAAAAAATTGTATCACCAACAATTAATTTAAAAATTGGATATTGGTAACTAATATCAAATCTTAATAAATAAAATCTACCAAATAAATGAATGAATTCATTTTTATTTAATTTTGAAAATAAATTATCTAAAAGAAATAGTTTAGTGTTTTATTATAATTAGTATTGTATTGGTAAAATAAGTTTTAAAAGTTTGTAGGTTAATTAATATTTACTGGTTGGTTTTGGTGAAACTAATTTTTTAGAGTATCCTTTGGTTGTAGTAGGAAAGTCAGAAGTAACATATAGATCACCCATTATTGGATCATTGTTGGCAATTAAAAATGACATTGAATATGTAAATCCATTTAAATTATTACCACTTTTAAAACCAAATGGGAATCTATAAGATTTTAAAGTTTGATATCTAAAATAAATTGGTTCATATTTATAAGGCCCACTTGAAAATCCGGTATTTACAATATTATCAATTTGTTCAACATTACCAAAAGTGGGTATTGTTAATGTAGATGGTAAACCTTTATAAACAATTTTTAAATAATTAATAACTTGTAAATAATATTAATAATTAATATATAATTAATATAATAAAAATTACCTGTGATATTTAATTTTACTTGATCTCTTGTCGTTGCTGTTTGGCCACTTTGTGCTGAAAAAGTATGATCTCTGAGTCCAATATAAGTAATGTAATCATATAATGCTAAATAAGTTGTGAGTGGACCATTACTATAAATCGCTCTGTACGTTAAAAAAAGGTTATTATATTTAACAAAGGGTGTTAATTTTGTTGAATTTGTTGTAAATGTAAAAAGTGGAGCATATAAATCACCAATAACTTGAATGTTTTGTAAATTTTCTGGGTATCTAACTACCAAAGTTGAATCATAATCTATTATTTGAAATTATAAAAGTAATTATAAGTTTTAATAAAAAAAAAAATAAAAAAACTAATATTAAATAAATAAACCTTACTATTTTTTGAAAAATAATTATCTTGGTTTGGTAAAGTATTTTGAAATTGAATTTTCATGGATACACTCCCTGGTGAATTTAAGTTTGAAACTGCACCAAAAACTCCATGATTACTCATATATATACTTCTGCAACTTGTGCCAGATGCAGATGGCAAATCACTAGAGAAACGGTTCTCCACACCATTTAGTTTATATTGAAGTACTAGATAACCAAAAACAGTTGCGTCCATTGGAGAAATATCAATTGCATAATTTGATGAAGTAATTACTTTTTTTAAAAGAAGTAAAAAATGAAATTAATAATTATAAAATTTGAAAATAAATAAATAAATAAATAAATCAATAAATAAATAAATAAATAAATAAATAAATAAATAAATAAATAAATAAATAAAATAAAAGGAAAAAATACCCACACAAACATGAAAGACTAAAGGTTATTGGTGAGGTTTCCCCGGCAGTATTTTGGCAATTTACGCCAAAACTTTGGTTTTCTCCAGTATCAACTTTGGATACCATACTCAACAAAGTTGAATATGATGTTTGGTTTTTTAAAGTCGTACCTGTTTCGTATATAGTAAAATTTGAAGGAGCTGTACAGGTTATTATTGTATTAGGGTTTGTTGTATCAGTTACTAAAAAATAAATAGAAATAAAACATCGATTATCTCCGCCATTTGCCCATTGTGTTTTATAATTTTTAAGTGAGGAATCTCTAACGATTAATGAACCACTTAAAAAATCAATTGAAAATATTAATAAAAATAAAAATATAAAATTAAAAAATAATTTTTTCATTTTATTTTAATGTATTTAAAAAAAAAAAAAAAAAAATAAAATAAAAATGAAAATAAAAAAATAAAATATTTGATGTAAAAAAAAAAAATAAAAAATAAAAAAATAAAAAAATATGTTTGCTTGGTCAAAAAAAAAAAAAAAAAAAAAAAAAAAAAAAATAAATAAATAATAAAGAAATGATGAGGAAGGTGGGACTATAAACAGGTTGGTTGTCAATATAAACGGGATGGTTGTAAAAAACTTCAGGAAACCCGCAAAAAAAAAATCTTTTTTTGAAAAAAAAAAAAAAAAATCCAAAATTGGGTTGGGTTTTTTTTTCAACATTTTTTCTTATTTTCATTAAAATTGTATACCAAAACGATTGATCAATAAATATAACACATTGTTCTTAGTTATTTATTATTTTACTTGAAAAACAGATCTATCATAATTATTTCCTTTATATCTTTTTACAAAATGAAAGGTAATTAATACCGCATCAATTGTAACACTATCAACCACAATACCAGCAATTTCACCACACCACCGAATTTTCGAAATCAAACCAAATTTTCATTTTTTTTTATTTTTTTTATTTTATTTTTTTTAAATTTTTTTTTTTTAAAATTTTATTTATTTTTAATATGAATTTAGTGTGTTATAGATGATATAAATAATAATAATAATAATAATAATAATAATTTTTTATTTTATTAAATTTACCAAAAAGATGATAAATATAATACATTCTTTATTAGTTATTTATTATTTTACTTTTTCCAATTTATTTGTAATGGATCTATTAAATTTATTTTCTTGATTCCTTTTTACAAAATGAAAGGAAAGTGAGAATATTACTACTGCAGCAAATGTGACACTACCTATTACAATACCAGCAATTTCACCACCACTTAATCCACTGGATTTTTTAGAACAAATTGAATTTGGTGATGAAGATGAACTTGATGAATGATCTAATAATACTGAGAAATCAGGATCTACTATAACTTTAGATTTATACTGTGGTATTATAATACCAATATATGAAGATGAGAATGATTCAGAATTTGATTGAGTTTGATTATTTTCAATAACTCTATTATCGATTGGGGTAATTAGTCCATCTGCAATACCTCTTTTTAAGAATCTTGCATACATTGAATGATCTCCAATTTGAATTTTTAAATAATCTTCGTTTGTATTATTTCCAAATTGTTGAGATGAACAAATATCGTCACTGCTAGATGATTCAAATGTTGCTGACATTAATAATTCTAATTTACTTAATCGATTTCTAAATGGATATGAATTGATTGAAATTGTATATTTTGAAGTTGATGGGTTCATTTGTAAATTATTACCAGCGAATGATATATTTGTAGCCTTATCAAACCATTGAATAGTTACATTTGTTTGTGATATTGTAATGTCATCTCTTGTAATATTAGTTATATACATAGATGTATTATTAGTTAAATCACTGTAAATCCATTTTTCAAAGTAATAGGTATTGATTACATTATATTCATAATCGAGTTCTCTTAAAGCTACTAATGATATTAAAGATCTAAATGTAATATCAAGATTCGATGAGGTAGTAGTTGTTCCGTTTGGTGTTGAAATTTCGGTTGATGGATCGGTTGTATTAATTGATGGTTGTGGTACAATAATAACTTTGGATGTACAGTCAATACCAACCCATGGTGTGAAACAAACACAACCCGATGTACTGGTATCACAATAACCTTGATTTGAACCACCACATTCTGGTTTTCCTGGGCATTGTGGTTTTTTAGTTGGTGTTTGAGTTGGAGTTTGAGTTGGTGTTTGAGATGGTGTTTCAGATGGTGTTTCAATGGGGGTTTCAGATGGTGTTTGAGTTGGTGTTTCCGTTGGTGTTTGAGATGGTGTTGGAATTGGAGTTGAAGGGTCTGGTGTTACAGTTGGTGTTGGAGTTGGTGATGGAGTTTCTGGTTCACGAGTTGGTACATAATTCAATACTTTTTGATATGGATAAATAAAATATTCATTTGAAGATATTGATTTATCATTTTCTAAAATAATACTAAAGTAGGTACCTGGATCCATTTCAGTGATACCGCCTAATAAAATAGCAGCACCTCCAATAATTTTGTTAACTTGTAATGGTTTAGTAGTTGATTTATAATTGAATGTTGCACCAGTAACTGATTTAAATCCTTTACCTGTTAACCATAAATCACCACCAAATGTTGAAATTCTATCGGAACCTGTAATAACTGGAATATCGATTGTATAGGTTGTATTAATAAAATATTGGAAACCTAATTTATTAATATCATCAGAGCTATAACCACTGTAGTATCCACCATTATTTACTAAACCATAAACTGACAATAAAATTCCAAATGGGTAACCGAATGCTACTGGTAATGAAGCTGAACATTGATATGATTTTGATTTTGGTGTTATTATTGTTTCAGATGTAATTTGACATTGAATTGTATCGAAATCAGTTGCAGTTAAATAAATTACTGGGTAACTATTATTTTTTACACCAGATGCTAAATTTTCAACTTCTAAATAAAATGGAACGATTCTATAGCTTAAACCTACATCAACTGTTTTATTACCACAAACAAAATTTTTAATTACAACTGGTGTTGGATCATATACCTCATTTGGACAAGTAACTGATATTTTATTGATTGATGGATCACCGAGATAATTCATAAATGGATTAAAAAGTGATAATCCTATGAATTTGTCATCATTAAATAATGTAAATGTTGAATTATTATTTTCAGTATCAAATAGTAATACATCAGAAATAATATAGTCTTGAGAAATACAAGGAGTTGATAAATTAATACCAACTGTATATACTTGTTCGAATATATTATTTGTTGGATTAATAGTAAAATTATAATTTGAACCATCAATTGCACCTTTAACTACAATATAACCACTTTTAAAACCATTAATTGGATCACTAATTGTTAATTTCCAACCGATCTCAGTATTAGTTTGAGTTATAACTGGTGATGATGATGATGGATACTTTTCAATATTTTTAAATATTGGACCTAGCAAATCCATTTTTTCAGAAATTACATTAAATTGAGCATCACTACCAAATGCATTATTTAAAACAAATACATTTCTTTTAAAAAAGAGTGCATACGGTAAATTTCCACTTTTAGAATTTCTTGGCAAATAAAACTCTGCTTGAAACATTCTAATTGTTTCATTCCATTTTGCTGGCCAAACTTTATGATACAATTCAGATGGAATTGTTTGGTCTTGGATGGTTTGGAATTTTTGTGTTGATGGTTGGTGGTGAATAAATAAACTCAATGGTGAATCAATATCTATATTTGTCAAATTAAAATAAAGAATATTTCCTGCAACTGAATTTGTTACATTCATTGTTTTAAAAAGTATTGATGCATTTCTAATATCATACATATTGAAACCTATAATTAAAATTATTGTTTTAATAATTTAGTTATTTAATTTTTTTTTTTTTTTTTTTTTTTTTTTTTTTTATATTTAAAACATACCCAATTCAAAAACAGGTGGTACTATAAATGGACAATCAAAATTATTTAGGTAGTTGAAATCATTAAATGGACTTAAAATACTATTTGCACTAAATGGAGCCACAGGTTTAAGTGTATCTACAACTATTTCATAAATACCATCTCCTGCAAGTGATTGCAATGAATAAATTGAAGTACCCAATAAAAATTTAAAAACTTTGTAGCTATAACTAATATCAAGTCTAAGTAAATAAAATCTATCATATTTATAAATGAATTGATTTGAATTAAATGTTGGGTAAGTTGAATCTATTAAAAAAAAAAAAAAAAAAAAAAAAAAAGAAATTAAAATTTAAATAATATTAACGAGTTAGAATAATTAAATATTGAAGAGATAGGAGGAATTTCCTTATAAATAGTAATTAAAAAATGATATATATTTACTGGTTGACTCAGGTGAAACTAATATTTTGGTGTATCCATTAACTATGTATCCTGTATCTGAAGTTACACTAAATGTACCCATTAATGGATCATTTTTTGCAATTAAAAATGACATTGAATAATTAAATCCATTTAAATTATTACCAATTTTAAATCCAAATGGGAATCTATAAGTTCTTAATGTTTGGTATTTTAAATAAATTGGTTCATAATTATAAGGACCGCTTGAAAACCCAGTATTTACAATATTTCTATCTTGAGTAACAAAATATCTTGAAGTTTCGCTATTCAATGGTATTGATAATGTTGTTTTATAACCTATATCAAAATTTTCAAATAAAAATTCAATTAGTTTAATTCTATATATATATTTTTTTTTTAAAAAAAAAATAAAACTATAATAATAATAATAATAATAATAATTATAATAATAATAATAATAATAATAATAATAATAATAAGAATAGTAAAAATAATAAATAATAATAGTTACCTGTGATATTATATTGTACTGAATCCCTTAAAGTACAAGATGCTTGATCTTGAGCGCAAAAAGTATAGTTAGTTAATACGCCATCATATGGTCTGTAATCATATAAACCTAAATAGGTTGTTGATAAATTATTGCCACCAATTATTCTAAAAATTGCAAATTGATTTGTAAAAAAATTGACCCAGGGCGACATATATGTTGAATTTGATGTAAATATAAAAAGAGGAGCATATAAATCACCCAAAACTTGAATATTTTGAGTTAATACCAATCTTGAAACACTCACTTTATCATAATCTAAAAAAAATTAATATTTAAAATCGAAATTATGTATACATAATGTTCAAAAGTTAGAGTTTAAAAATAAATGAAAAAATAATAAAGAATAAAAAAAAAAAAACATTATTAAATAATAATTATCTTACTTGTAAGAGAGTAATAATTAGGTGAAGTTACAGTTATAGTATCTTCAATTTCGGCTGATATAAATCCAGGACCATTTAATAACATAGGAGATAGAAATAATGCTTTACTCTGATAAATTGCAGCCATTCCAGTTCCTTTGCTATTTGGAATTTTACTATATGACTTTCCTTCAACTCCATTTAAATAAAATTGGAGGAGTATAAAACCAAATGGTGAGGCATTCATTCCTGAGAAAACAACTCCATTATTTGCAGTGGTAAGTTCTTTTTAAAAAAAAAAAAAAAAATTAAAAAAATAAAATTAAAATTAAATTTTAATAATAATAATAATAATAATAATAATAATAATAATAATAATAATAATAAAAATAATAATAATAATAATATTCATACTATAGCATAAAAAGGGAATTGTAAGGGTGGAAGATTCGCTATTATCATTTTTAGCAGTTATTAATATACTATAAGATCCTTGTTGAATACTACTGGTACCTATGGAGTAGGGTACAGAAATTGATGTATCATTTTTCTTAGCCATATAAGTAATAGCACTAACAGTATAACCTGGAGCTGTGACTGTTAATTTTGAATTTGGATTTGCAGTGTCAGTAACTAGAACAGTAAAATATGTACTACACCTTTGATTTGTAGAACCACCAGTCATCCATATTGAATATTGAGTTTTATCAATTGTAATATCATTAGTTATTAAAGATCCATTTAAAAAATTTTTCTCTAATAAAAAAATTAGTAAAAATACAAAGATTATTAATTTTTTCATTATTTTTTTTTTTTTTTTTTTTTTTTATTGTAAAATAAAAAAAAAAAAAAAAAAAAAAAAATTTATATATAAAATAAATAAAAAATAATATATATAAAAGAATAAAAAAAAAAGTTAAAGGAATAAAAGAGTAAAAAAAAAAAAAAAAAAATTGGGTGATTTGGTTTACAGGTAAAGCAAAAAAAAATAATAAAAAAAATGCGGAATCAATTCTATGGTGGGAAATATCAAGCATTTAATATAAAAAAAAAAAAAACTTTACACCATATCCAAAAAAATCTTAAAAAAAATCTTTTACAAACCTTATTTTTTATATTTTTTTTTTTTTTTTATTTCTTTTTTTTTTTTTTTTCCGGCTTGCTATTTTGAACTGTTTTGAAAACATATCATTTTTTTTATAAATAATAAAATAAGGGGTTATTGTTTAGAAAAAAAAAAAATTATTTCAACCCACCCCATTTTTTTTCTCTTAACAAAACCCCAAGATCTGATTAAAGGTGGGAAAAATCAGGCAATGACATCATTAAAATCAATATTTTTCATGTTTAATTTTATTTTTATTTTTTATTTATTTTTGGTTACTTTTTTATTATTATTATTATTTTTATTATTATTTTTATTTTTTTTTATTTTTTTTATTTTATTCGTTTGGAACTTCATAAATTACAATTGAAGAGTGATCGGGTTTACCAATTTTGATTTTTCTGAGTGCATTAGTTTTTTGAGAATGTTGTTTTTTATAAGTTTGATAGAGTGGATCTTTAATGAAATCTGTGGTTTTTTCGATTTCTTTCATTTTTAAAAGTAATTTGGCGATTTCCTCTTGAAGTAAACGAAAAGCTTCAGTTTTTTCTATACAATGAGTTATGATTGCTTGTGACATTGATTCACAAGTTGAGAGTTGTTCTTTTGGTAATTCACTTAAGAATTGTGTCATATTTTCTTCAATTTGTTCTCTTGTACTTTTAACCTTTGTCGATGAAGGCGATGAAGAAGTGGTGGTTGAATCTTCAAAATTTAAAAAGTTATCAGATACACCATCTGAAACTATGAAAATTCTATCACCAGGCGAAACCAAAGCCATTGCAAAATGAAGATTAGTTAGAAGTGGTTTACATTTCTCATTTCTAGCCTTTAATAACTCTTCTCTAAGTTTATCATGAGCATTTCCAGAAATGGTTGGATAAGAGGGAGCATCAATTGGCCAACTTTTATCTTGATCACCACCCCACATCCAACCCAATTGGCCACCTGCCTCATTGAAATTTCTTTGAGATAATGATGATGGTGATGATCCATAATAGGTTGAACCCATAATTGGTGATGGTGATGGTGATTGTGATAAAGATGAAGAATGATGTGGAGAATACGACGATGATGAAGGTGATGATGACGATGATGATGATGAAGTTGATAATTGACTATTTACAAGTTGTTGTGGTTGATTATTAACATTTATATTCTTAGCTCTATTGGTAATTTCTGTGATTTTACCATTTCTATGACACCATCTAAATGCTTTTGTATCTCCAACTGATCCAATTACAAATATCCATGGTGCATAAATTTCATTATTATTATTGTTATTATTATTATTATTATTATTATTATTATTATTATTATTATTATTATTATTATTATTATTATTATTATTATTATTGGTATTGGTATTATTATTATTAGTATTATTTACAGATGAATTTGCCATAACTAAATTTGATGGACGTGGTGGTAAAGTGTTTGGTGGTAATTTTGGTGGCACAGTGCTTTTTGGTGTTGATAATGTTGTGGTTGATGTTGAAATTGGTGGTTGAATTGCTGTTGGGGTTGGAGGTGGAGATAAACTTAATTTACTGGTATTTGGTTGTTGTGGTGGTAGTGGAAATAGTTGATTACTATTTTCAATTCTAATTTGTGATAATGATGTTGATTTCGATGATGTTATTGGTGCTGGTGTTTGTGTTGATGTTGATGTTGGTTGAGCAACTGGATAAGCAGATGCTGGTAATGGGAATGGATTATTATGATTACTGTTATTATTACCATTACTATTATTATAATTTAATTCTAATACTCTTGGTGTAAATTTATCATTTTCATTACAATTTGAAAATCTTTGAGAAGAGAAACCACCAACCAATTCAGGTGATTCAGAGAGAATTGAAGAAATTTCAGAATCCATTGATGTTGTTCTATTGATTTTGAATGGAATAACAATTGGTTCAGTTGATGTTGATATACATCTTTGTGATGAAATTATTGGACTTGAATGTTGTGGTGATGATTCTCCACTAGATTGTTGTTGTGGTTGTTTTGATTGTGAATCAATACCATTTGTTAAAGAATTATTATTATTATTAGTATTAGTAGTAGTATCATTATTAGTGGTGGTGGAGGTGGTGGCGGTAGTTGAGGTAGCAATGGTGGTATTTGGAGTTGGAGTGGTATTATTTTTACTATTTTTTCTTGGTCTTGTTTGAATTGATGGTTTTATATAACTTTTAAAATGATTTACATGTTCAGAGCTTGAAACTCCATTTGTACTATTATTTGGACTATTTGAATTATTTGGATTATTTGAATTATTATTTTGATTCATTGAAATAATATTATTTGTATTTGAATTTATTAAACTATTATTTAAATTTTCATTTACACTTTTAGAGAGAACACCTAAACAAAAGGTAGTGGCACCACGTGGTTCAATATGAATTTCTTGATTTTGATAATATTCGTCTTCAATAATACGTTTATGACCTTCAAAAATTGAATTACCGACAACCGTTAAAAGATCATTAGTTGTTGGAATATCTTGGTCGAATAAACTTTCAATGTATTGATTAGCACCTAAAATTGACATTTGGGCAGCCCTTTTAGGATCTTCACCATGACCAGAGCCATCAGCAACTGAAAGTACTGCCTTTATCATTGGATGAGCATCGGTTGTAATACAAAAACAGTCAGCAAATGGTGTACCAAATTGTTGTTTCTTTTCAAAATCCCAACCATATAATGATGCTATACAGGCACTTCCCATACCATCATTTGTTTCACTAATATTTAATGAA